>NC_061120.1:104268363-104394321 GCF_002878395.1 Capsicum annuum | reverse complement strand
AGGGATATATGGTGACACCATACACACACATACATATATAAGGGATAACTCAAGAGAATACCCAAGAAACTAAGCTAATATCTCAAGGCATCCTAACTAAGATGAAAAGATAATGCTGACATAATCAGGGTTCCTAACCATAATATCCAACCCTAAGATAACTATCCCTAATGTAATTTACCATAAAAAAATAAAGAGACCAGAATCATACCTCCAACCTTAGTACTAGGTCCATACTCGCCTGCCATGAACTAACCATAATAACAATACTGAAGTAACCGACAAGTTTGGTCAAATAATACCTACCCAAGCTCTCATAAGCTCAGAATGTTCAATCAACACTCACCAAACAACAATCATAGTATATATCTATGCAACCCCTTATAAGGCTGATAGATATAAGCACCAAACAACATAATAGTGACAGCCAATGCATATGTATGAATGAATTTAACGTAAATCCATAATATCATATTTGGTCCAAGTGCCGTACTATGCAAAGTATACACCTCAAACTATGGCTAAAAGAGTGTAAGCCTATAAATCCATTGCACTAGATCAACTCTGGGACCAAATTAGTATCATGGAGTAGAACATATCAGAAACTCTCTTATGCAAAGTAAATAGTAGTGGTTTGAGAATGGATAAACCATGGAACATAATCAATCTTAATCTAATTTCCCAAATCTCATCTTAGATTTAAAAGTTCATAAATCAGTAATTAAGGTGGTATGATACCTATTATAAAAGAATTTGTTTTAAAAGCAAAAAGTGGGAATGAATCACATTTTAAAAAATAGTAGTGAAATCGTGGTTTTGGCTAGAATCATACCACTAAATGAGCATGACTGCAGATAAAGTATGCATTCTATCATCGATATCTAAATAATAAAACAATAAGTGTCTTAGCGTCTATATACTAGATTCATGCCATTTTCTAAGGTTAGAATAGTTACCTGGAGTCCACCTAGTATCATACCATGGCCTTGGGCCCACCATTAAGTAACTAGTATAATAAAAGTTTTATGATCTATGAAACTATGAGCAAAGAAATTAATTCAAATAGTAAACCTTACGCTAAAGGGTACTTAGCATTAACTATGTTAACATGCTTATATTCTAGGGTGATTGAGTCCTATAGCCACAATGAATATTCAATTTTATGGGTCAATTCACCCTTCTATCCTCAAACTCTTAAACTAAGTTATCATACTATATTCATAAATATGTACTATCGTATCCACCTGGCATAAAATGTGTAGTTGACACCATCTCATGAAGAAAAGTAGATCAAAGCCTACCTTGATGCGGAATTGTAATCCTTGTATCATCCAAAATCACTTGTCTTTGTCCATGATCCCAAAATTCCATCACACTATCAAAATAACAATCCACACCTCGTTAGGAGTAAAATTAGACCCATATTTTTATTTTTATTTTAATATATAAATTCCTGGCGAGCTTTTTGCAATTTTTAAAACACCAGTCATATGTAATTTAAGGATGTTGTTGTTAGAATTAGAGGGATAAAAAAGAGTTTCTCAAAGTATTTAGGAAATTTTTATTTTTAGAAAAGAGTTTCTCAAAGTACTTGGGGCATTTCAAGAATCATTCTTTGGACCTCTTGCTTGCAAAGCGAGAATCATACCACTAGACCACATTCCCAGTTGTTGATTATAACACATAGATGATCCTTATATTATATATAAAATTTTCACATTCTATTATTTTGAATAAATGCTGGCTCCCTCCCTCCAAATTTGTATGCCATTGTTTGATCGAGCAAGTTAGTATAAGATTTTAGAAGAAAAAGAAGAAAATTTTAACGTGTTTATTTGATAAAAAAAATTATAGAAATATGAGCCATTAAAGATTATTTATACAAATCCAATGACACAAATTTAGTAGGGAACTATGCCTAGTATCCCTAAATGATTTTAAATTTTTTCCTTTCTTAGTAATTTTTTTGAAAATAACCTGGTTACTAAGGTTTAGGAATTTAACCTCAAATATTCTTAATCTATAAGAAAGACCGTCGGTCATGATATCATACGATTGACATTTTCATACTTATTATTGTACTTAATTTAGGTGGTATTGTGAATATAGGTGAATAATTTAAGTTTAGGGAAAACAAAATATTTTTTTGACAATAAATAGGGCACATGCATGCACATATACCCATATGTTGGGGAATATAGAGTACATATCCTAAGTAGTGCTCCTGGGTGTTTTGGATAGTTATTTGCCCTCAGCTGCACGCTTATATGTGAACTTGGTGCACGTGGTGCCACAAATCAGGTAATTTTATTTAAAATATATGAATACCAAGTTTTGGCCTTACCAACCAAGTTATCCTAATAAGAACCCCCACTTACTTTATATTCAACTTTAATTAATCCCTACACTCAACATCCCTAAACATCTTACCCAATGCCGACTCTTCCTTTTCTTCACTTAATTATGCTGGCAATAATAACACCACTAACCCCCACTGGTGTGTCCAAATATTTAGGAAACCCTATTGAACCTTTCTCTTGATATTCTTATGGGGTTTACTTAAATTTTTTTAGCTCACTCTTTCTTTTTTAATGTTGGAACCCACAAATATGCTTGAATAATGATAAAACTTCCATGACCTCTTTCACTTGTGTGTTGTGTGAAATTGAAGTGGATTGTGTGAAGTTGTATCTTTTAAAATTAGTTCTTGAATTTGTTGGTTGTTCTTTGAAAGAGTGGCAAAATTTGAGGGATGATGTCATATTTGATTTCTAGTTTGGGGAAATCGTAAGAACCTATTTTGCTTTTAAAGGTGTAAAACTTGATATTGCCCCTAATATGATTGATTAAAGTCCAAACTGAAGTTTTTACTAAATGTGCTTATTGTTTATGATATAATTAATAATGGGAAGTGTTTTGGCTATTTTATAAATTTAAATTTGAATTGATATTTGTACTAGAGTGGATTATATTAGTATTTCTAATTTGATGATATTATTATATTGAAGCTTATTTTCTTATAAGTATGTGTGTTTCTGAGGTTGAATCTGACTTTGGGGTGATGTATGAGTGATCACATTAATCAAAATACATGATTTGACTTAATAATAGATTGGTTGATGTCATTTTAAGGCCAAATCATTGTTTGGGTTAATACAATAGAACATGGTCAACACTGGTGGATGCATGTCAATTATGTGCGGTGATAATGAGCTTAATGTAGTACATATCTTAATTTTCCAAGCTCTATTGTCTTGTGTGGCTTACATTTGAGATTTAATGTATCCAAAAGATTTTGTGTGTCCTTGAAAATACTAGATGAGAGTGGTGAATAATCAAAAATCTTATGAAGTTAACATAATATTTTATTTAGAGTCTTTATGGAACACTCACCTTTTTTTCAAACCCTTAAAACCCTGATGTTATAGCTTAAGTGCACTTTTTGAATATTTTTGGAAATGTGTCAGTAAAGATCCCTATTTGCATACTCAAATTAAGGATACATTGCACTACACGAATCTACCCATGAAAAATTACTCATGTGGGCTCATATTTGGTATGTGCATGTTTGGGCGTAGTTCACCTCAATAAAATTTAGTTTCCACTATCTCCTATTTATTTTCTGACATGCATCTGCAAATGCTGAAGTGCATTAGCATATTAGTATTTATGGTTTGCATAGTCAACCTTTTGCAGTTATTTACCCATGTATGCTCTTTTATATCTTTTTATATTATGGTTCTTTCTTTTAGCTTAGTGTTTTCTTTATTTTATAGCAATAAAATCCAAAAACATATTTAACCTTTATCATTTGGATTGGTATTTTGTTTCTTTTCAAGGATGACTCCTACAATGTGAATACCTCGTGTGTCCAAGAAGGACAATGCTAAGGTCAAATTTAAGGCCACCATCTCTAAGGTTTCCAAACTAATACGGGACTATGATGATGATCATACCAACCCTGATCTTCAAGGAACTATCTATATTTCAATAGTTTTGGATAGTGAAGATAAATTTCAAAGGATGAAAAGGAAGACAAGATTCACTTTTTCTCAAAAGGGTGAATGAACTTTATGTTAAGTTGATATTCACCTGAGGGATCAACCCTAGAATGTTATTTAGGTTAAAAGGGGTTCTTGACCATTACCAGACATTATAGAGCAAGTTAATGTGTGTGGGTGGCATAGATTTACTAGTCAGTCTTTTAAACTTGAAACTTATTTTCCAGAGCTTCTTAAGGAGTTCTATACCTCTTACAAGGTTTTTTGCAAGTCAAAAAAGTGCAATGGAGATATGGAGTCACATCTTATCCAACAATAGTTTGTGTACTAGGGGTTGAGGTGACTAAATCCCAAGAGGCCACTAATAATATTACTTTGAGAATTCTTTTAAGCTCGATATTGAATATAAGAAGTGGTTGATTGGTGGGTACAAAATATTTAGTTGACTTGCTCCAAATATTGGAAAGATCTTCCTACAAGGGCGAATAGTCAAAGACAAATCATGAGGCATGATCTCACTATTCAAGCAAAGCCTTTGCTTGATTTTGTGAGCTCTCAGTTACTTCCACCAACAAACTATCAAAAGGTTATTATTGAGAAGGCTATCTTAGTGGGATGCTGCATTTAGAGTGTGTATATTAATATTTATTTTAAATTTTGAGATGATAAAATAGAGAGCAAACCAATAAGGAATATTGTTTCCCTTTCTTTCTCTAATACCTGAGTATGTTTTGATTCTAAAGTGCCTATATTTCCTTGAGTTTATCAAATAAAATATATCATGGTGGTTTATATCACCCATATCCATGGCAATGCTAATCCTGTAAAGATGACTAGGAATATTTTTGAGTTGTCTAGCTTATCTATTGGAAATGACCTAGTCTTGAGGGCATTTCACCTTTGCCTGTCTTAAGAATGTTAGCCCTCCTCATGATATTTTACCTTCACCGGCCACCCCAATGACTACTATTAGAGCTACTTTGATTATTGATCCACCATTTACACAACCTCCTCCAAATCTACATAGTTTTCTCCATGTGTTGCACAACCTCCTAAACTCGATTAGAATGCTACCTTTTTTAAGGTGGCCATCATGATTTTTGTAAATAATAGATACTTAGGTTGACTAGTTCTTGATATTCCACAGTATATTCAAGTTTCCATTGATCAGAGCCTTGAGCCTCTTCATACATAGATGCAAGATTTTTAGCATAGATAATAGTTATTGTGGGGAGAAAGGTTGATAAGTCTATTACTACACTTAAGGATGATCTTACTAGACTTTAGGAGGATTTCCAGCTACTACAACTATTTCTCTCTTTGTTTAGCACTCAGAGGCCTCTCATTCTTACTTTTGTTGATTTTTTTAGGGTCAACATCGAGGATGGTGAAATAGGAGATAACTTTATTCAAGGGCTGATTGAATTCCAATAGGTTTGAGTTACCACTCAGTTGTCCTTAGATAATTAATATGCTAGATTAGTTGATGCTAGCTCTATCTCTTATCCTATGATATAGATAGATGTAGAGTTCTATCATAATGGCTCAATTAGAGCCATATGAGCTCCGTATAAGAAGGCTCCTATTATATAAGTTGAGGATCAGTTACAGACACTCACGATGATTATCCACGTGCCTCAGTGATTTAAGGAGTTCTTAAACTTCCTTTTTCTTATTCTCTATTGTTGTTTAGGGATAATTTAACATTCCTTATTTAAGGAGTGGGATAATATTTTATTTAATGCCTATAATGTTAATTTTTATATTTAATTCATTGTCTGTAATATTATATTTGATATATTTTTGCCATTGCCTTTGTCGGGCTCATGTAAAATCAATTTCATACATTCTCTTACCAATGTTAGGCTCAAATTTTAGGTTATGCTCTATTTGGATGATTTTGATATCCCTTCTTGAGCTCTTATTTTGGATGATATTGATAGCCCTCTTCATGACTATCTTGTTGGTTATTGAACTTCTCATGCTTATATCACTTGAGGCCCATGTGCATTTCAATTATGTTGGCTATTTTAGAGATCTATTTTGTTGATGTTTATTTGTGCAAGTTCTATCATTGGGTCAATTAGAAATGTTAGATAAGCGCATCAAATTATTTTCCCGTTGAAACTACGTGTCAAATAAACTCCAATGTATTTCTTTGAAACTAGGATCATTCATAAAGAGCATGTTTGTTTTTGTTATTTAATTTTATTTGTCGAACAGAGCGGAATTTCCTTATGATGGATTGAATGGGGTCTTTCTTAAGTTAAATGCATGCATTAAGAAGTATGAATCAAGTGAATATGTTAGCAAAGTTTTAGAGGTATCTCCAAAATATGCCATTGACAAGCAAAATAATTTATTTTATTTTTTTTTTTTAAAAAAAAGCAAAGTCAAAGTGTTGGCAAGCTTTCTCTTCCATTATGACCTTCAAATACGATATTTATCTCTTTTTTCACAAAAGAAAAGTTTCCTACTTGGCAGTGTTGGCCGAGTTTATTTGCTCAAATAATTTGAAAGACTAAATTTCTATTTATAGAGTGTGGTTCCTTATGTGGTCAAGTTTTGATTGATTCTTGCACATGCATGGCAGTCTAGAACTTGCCCTGAGTGTATTGCAGGCAAAATTCTAATACTTGGTTTGGAAAATGACCTGAGGACTTGTTTGGATAGTTACATCATCTAAATCCTACCTTGAAATGTCTCCAAATCAAACCCATTTGAGATTTTTTTCAATTTTGTTCTTTCTTTGTGACAACCATACCAGAAAACCATATTGTTTAGAATAACCTTACTTTTGGCACCCAACCTCCTTAAACGTGATGTATTTTTCTCAAATAAAGCTCGGTGTAGGAAAAATGCCTATTTTTTGGGTGCACTTATGAAAATGAGAAAATTATGCCAAAAGCCTAAGTTCAAAGGTTTGTGTGAGACCCGTCCATACAGTGTATGCCTAGTTGTCTCAAGAAAGGCATTTTGAGAGATTAGTGGGATTTGATTGAAAATGAAAGAGTAAGATGAAAAGCGTTATAAAGGGGGGAATGAATGTCTAGAAAAGAGAAATATCGTGAAAGAATCAAATGAATGAATGAATAAGGTGTAAGAGAATGAAAGGTGTGATTGACAACAAAACAGACTAGCTTTGATAAGTTCAAAAAGTATAAATAAGGTGTAAAAGTTAAAAAGAGGTAGGCATAAGTAGTTATCTAAGTGGTTGCATTTACGTAGGTTTACAAGTCATTTGATCATGAGTTCTTTCAGTAACCCTAACCTTCATCAATGACCGTATGTCCTTGCCATTTTTAAACCTTGTAGGTCTACATTAATGACGAATACACATAGGGAAAGCCTATGGTTCTGCTTGTTTTACTTGGATTCTTTGAGAGAGTAAGTGTAAATTCTATTGATTTTTCATCCCTTGTGCTTTGCTTGGCTATATGTTAGAGGGATAAACTTTTTTGCAAGTGGCACCTACACTTTGAAGTGAAGAGTGATTTTTACATTCAATTGGGGAAAGCGAGCAAGACAAGACACGAAGTTAGTTTAGGGCATATTTTTGGGAGTCTAGTATCAACACTTGACAAGCACCTTGTTTATAAGACATTACCCTTTGATCCTCCATTTTTGCAAACAAAAGAATTGTATTTCTTTAAAAGAATAAGTGATAGTTGATTGTTTTCCATTAATTATTTGGAAAACCATTTGAACATTTCAATTTTGGTCATATGGATTAGTACATTATGCTGGATTTAGAATCTAGAGTACCCTTTTGTTGTTATAAAGGTCCCTATTTGCTTTAGGACAAGCAATAATTAAAGTTTTGGTGGTTGATAAGTTGGCATTTTGCTAACCTTTGAGTCCTTTAATCTTGAACTAACATCTTGATGTTGTTCTATTCGATGCATGTCTCAGGTTAAAATCCTAACATATGTAGTTATTCAAGGAATTTGAGAGTGAGCTAATATAATGAGTCAAGTAGAGTGCAAAAAAAAGAAAGTGAACCTAGAATGATTCATCAAAGGAAGAAATTAAAAAAAAAAGGATCCTCTCGAACATGTGCTTTCATATGTAATAATATGCTCCCACAAAAGGGTCCAAGGATGATTTCACAGACTCACAAAAAGAGAAGACATGAATATGTAGGGCCATATGCTCTAGCATCTCTATATATGAGTCCGCATATGAGGGAGAATCTTTGCTGGCAGATTTAAGTAAAAGAAGGAATTTTTTGATATACCATAATAAGATGTGTTCGCATCTAGCCATATTCATTGGCATGTGTGCCACCATATGCCTATGTGGTGGTATTTTAGTAATTATCTATTACTTATTTTTCTCATCTGTAAAAGGGATCTTGTGGATGTAAAACACTATCTTTTTTGCATAATTTGGAACTTGAGAACTTACCATTCAACTCTAATGTGGGAGATAGAAAAAAAATTGTTTAATTTGTGAATCTAAAAATTTATTTGAGATAATTTTGAATCCAATAGAAGCATTTGAGGAGAATTTGGGTATAATTTCTAATTTTCTCTTTATACAGGGCTAATTTACCCAACTTGGAGTTGTATGATGATTAAGTAATGATTAATTCATGGGTAGTGGTTATTTTCACTCCTAATTGATTATTTTCAATGGTTTTAGCCATTACTTTATGTTTCCAACTAAAAATTAGAAGTCAAAAACTCTAATAGCCTCGATCATTTATTATCCCTTAGAAAATAGATATGACTGAGGAGAAGTGGATAATAATGACTTGATTATTTTCATTTAATGATAAATGTTAGATATAAGTCTATTACGTTGAAGTATTAGGTTGGTAATGACAAAATTCAAAGGGATTTGAGAAAATCTACATGTGAAATTTAGTGTTTGATCGAGAGATTGACTCTAAAACTCAAAATCTAGCTTACCAATAAAATTAGTAGAATTAAAGAAAATATTCACTTAACAATGTATGAATTCACACTATTGCTAGCACAACCCAAGTTAGCCTTAGAATTTGATTACTACTCTTCAGTTCTAGTTATTGCAAATCAATCTCTCTTGTGATGCTTTGAATTAACAATTATGCTAAATTAGATATAAACACTCATTTAGATTTAATACATTATACACATTATGAACAGCTATTAAATTTAATACACCTAGTTTCTAAGCTCTGAATTTCTGAAGTAGAGTTGAATACTTCCATGGCTATGACTCATGCGTATGGTGGGACTCGTTGTCCCAACAGTAAGGTGTACTAGTAGTCTTCCTTGATCATTACTCCTTATCATGATTTGTTAGGTTGGGTCATGAATCATGGTGAGTGACTTGTTACCATAGAAGTAAGGGGTCAAAAATATGATCCCCAGGTAACGAGTCAAGATAATGACTCGTGGTCTGACCTCAGGAGTCGTTACTAAACCTTGATGACTAGGCCCAATTTTTCTGCACATTTTAATTTGAGGATCTTTGGTCTTTTCCTACTATGCAGTATTCCCTAAGACTTAAAAACCTCTAAAGGACCCTTTTAACATCAGTTATCAAAATCAAACTTTACTCTCTCCTCTCTAAATCTTAAGTTAAGACAAAACTAGGGTTTACAAGGAATTCATAATTCAAATTTCAAAATTTAGATTATTTTTAATTCTTTGGTATGTCAGGCATGTCTCTTATCCCTAACTTGAATTTTATACAATGGCATATGTTTTAATTATTGTTCCTGAGATTTAATTGTGGGTTTGAAATTGGGTTGAGGGTTTTTGATTATTAACTATTGAAATTATTTTCCCATTCTTTGAATATGTCATTCATGTATTAATAAATGGTTTTGGGGATGTAATGGGTGCACTTTTAGGGTAATTGTAATGGGGAACATAGCTTACCCAAATTGATAGATTTTGGTTTAGAAATTGGAATTAACCTCAACCCATCTTTCATAACTTTAGTTTTAAATATGGAATTTGCATGATTTAACTCATTTTTGAAATGGTTGCATTGTATTAATGTACAACTTGATAAAAATGTATTTGAAAGGCCATGGTGTCACTTGATTGTGATTTAAAATAGAACTTGGTAGTCAACTGGTTAATTGGGAAAGATTGGCATGATTATATAAGCTTTCAAGCATAATTGGTATAAAGATACCAAGTGGTAAATGCCTTAATACAAGACTCCTTGTTTTATGGTTGGGATTAATGAAAATGGTTTTATTTGGGCTTAAAGGAGGTTGTGTAGCTCACCATGAAGGTGGAGGTCCCGGCATATTTACCGGCATGGGGGTCTATATGACTGTATGCTTGGTTCACACATTATATTTTTGGGATGGTTGGAGCCTTGGTGTCTCTGGTTCTCCTTCAAATTTCCTCAGTTCGTGTAGCTAACACACATTGGGACCCTTTTAATAGGGGGAGCTGAACTGATATAGCCCATGGGTGCCCTTAGGATAGATTGATTTACACAATCTAGGTTAATGGTTTTAAACTCTCTTTTTAGGACCCTTTACCCTATCTTGACATATTTTATATGTATATATGTAAATGTGTGCATGTGGTTTGGCTGATTTTGTAAATGGCATTATTTTATCGTTTTCTCTAAGTTACATGCCAATGTTTATCCCACTAACCATCCCTGGATGCTGCATCTTTTCATGATGTAGGGTCCTAGGGTTTTTTTATTATTCCAGTGTAGCATTAGGTGTTACAGATATCGGTTAATTTGTTGTAAAGTTGTGAGCCTCCATCATCTAGAAAGATTTACCATTTCATTAAAGTTTCCTTTTAGATTTTGGGAATTGTGAACTCTCTTTGTCATGATTGTGGCATGTCCCGACCTAGTTTGATACCTTGGTATTTAGAGGATTTTATGGACAAGTATGGGTTGGATATTCATTTTGATTCTTAGAATGTCTTTGTCTTACATACATTTATTTCTATCTATAGTTTTCTTCCACTGTTTATCTTTATTGTGTTTTGGTTGTTAGGCTAAAGGGGTGGTCTCCGGCTCATGGTGGGTGTGAGATACCCATCACGACTAGGCCCTGGTTTGGATTCTGACAATAAGTGACTTCTATGATGACCCAATATCTCAGGTCATGATGCTACCTACTATACTAATTATTAGGTAACCCAACCCATAGACTAGAACAGCTAGTAACGGACTATCAGAAAAATGAAAGAAAGTAGAGGAATAAATATTGTAAAGAGACTAATTATATAAAGCAACCCCAAAACCTAGGAAAGTTAGTACAAGAGCTTCTAATACAATCATAGTATAACACAGAGATATAGAATACATTCACATATAAAGATGTCTCTGAATTCAAAATAGATATCAATCTAATCAATATGAGGTAAAGCAAAAATATTCTGGATGCCAGGAGCTCACCCTAGATAGCCGATCTATAGTTTCTCCACACGATGCACAAACCAATGGCGAGATCTCATACTATGTTTTGTAGGCTACAGAAGTGTTGTTTGAGTACCAAACACATAGTACTCAGTAGGCATTGGCCGACTAAGCTTCAAAGATAATGCAAGCATAAATAATATGTAAAGAAGGACTATAATCTATAAGCAACTATCTAAGAAACTAAACATGATAATAAAAAGGAACAAATAAGGATAAACATATCTTGTTCTAATAGTAATCACAGTCTAAAGTGTAATACCATATATCACTAGTCAATATACAAGAAAGAGTGAAGGGAATTCTTATAATAGTATACAAGGCCAAGAATACATAGACGACATGTATAGACAAATAAGAGAGGGATATAAGGTTATATTATATATATATATGGAGAGAGAGAGAGAGAGAGAGAGGAATACTCAATCTAAGGACCTAAACTAACTAACCTAACATCTCAAGGCATCCTAACCGAGTAGGAAAACTACTATTGGTATAATCAGGGTCCCTAACCGTAAGGTCTAACCATGAGATAACAATCAATTATGTAATTTACCATAAAAATAAAAGGGATCAAAATTATACTAACAACCTCTATACCCGTCATAATCAACATGCCACGAACTAACTAATGATAATAAAGTAACCGACTAGTTTGGACAACAATATATATTATCCCCCAAAACTCGAGAAGTTTCAATTAACACTCAACAACCAAAAATCATATCTCATACCTATACAACCCCATAAGCACCAAATAATATATTGGTGATAGGAAATACATAATAATGAACGAATTTGAAGTAAATCCATAGTACCATATTCGAGTTCCACAATGTACTAAGTGTATACACCTCCTCCATCTCAACAATTTGTAGTGACAGGACCTACAATGAATTTTCTTCTACAAAACAATGGTTCACAGAAAATGGTACCCCTGGGGGATATGGAAATATATATATACATTGTGTGGTCCAGATCTAAGACTTTAAATAATCATCATCATCAATTTATATCGTCCAGTACCAGGGAGTTGTATGTATAATAATTGCATGAAATCAAATTATGACTAGAAGAGTGTAAGTCTATAAATGCATTTATCAATATCAACTTCGAGACTAAATCAACATAATAAAGTAGAAAGGGTCGGAATCTCTTTCGATTGAAGTAAATATTAATGGTAAAAGAGTGGATAAAAAGTGGACTAGAATCAATCTCAATCTTAACATCATATTTAGTTACAAAATCTTGTATATCATTAAATAATATAGTATGATTCCTATTATAATACAATCCATTTTAAAACTAAAAAGTGTGGATAAATTCCCTTTTTAGAAAACAATAGTAAGATCGTGGTTTTTGTTGGAATCTTACCCCCAAATGAACCAAAGGTTCCCTTAGCCTAAAATCAACTTTCTAAAGTTGATGGCATTGTTCAAATTCTCATCCGAGGTCATTAACTAAGTGTTTTGGTTCATGACCAATTCTTTAACCATGATATCTCCAAAATAGGTAAATAAACAAAAAACCTGAATGAATTATTTGATAATTGAATTGACAGTTTTGGAAAGTCATAAATGGCCTGTAGCCATTATAGAAGGCTTGAAATACTAGAAATATATAAAATTCAAGGAAATGAGTTGGGAAATCATTACAATATCTACTACTAAAAGTACTTTCATCAGTGAAAGTCAATGGATAGGAAGAGCATGAAATCTTGAAGGAATGAGGTACTAGAACCACATGCTTCGATCAAGAGACCCAAATAATCTCTAATAAGAAATATCTTACCTTCACTTCTATAATCCATTGAATTGACATGTGGGTACCTCATCCTTTCGAGTTCTCATGCCTCTTCTTTCTATTGACTTTTCCAAATGAAAGTCCTTTTTAGCAGTATATATTGTAATGACTCTCCAAGTAATTTTCTCAATCATATTTTAGCATTTTGAGCTTTCTCATAGTATTTACATGTCATTTATGACTCGTCAAAACTATTTGTTCATATAACGCCCCAAGTCTGGTACCTCGAATGCTACACAGTGCTAACAATCCCGATGGACCACTAGCTAACCCATGATTGAAATCTGTAACTGAGCACTAGATAATACTAATATTGTAATAACAGTATAACTGAAATAAATGCAGAAATATGAAGGAAAACTTGCCTTAAGGTTTAAATACTAAACAATACTGAATAAAACAACGTCTGAACAAGGTATAATAATACCAAGACTGAAATAACTGCCTAAACATGCTATAGTCTGAAAGCCTCTAAGCTGTTTGAATAAGCAGTTGATGGGACATGTCCCCAACTAACTCTATCTATTGAAAGTAACTAAGTACTGAAATACTGAAAGAATGAAATAATAACGTCCTTGAAATATGAGGACTCACCACTGACTCTGAATGCTGATATCTAAGATGCAAAGCACGGTCAGGAACCTGAGCATCCAAACCTATGGTAAGAAATACCATAGCACAAAAGAAAATTATATACGTGTGAATATACTGTTACGGAAAGTGAGGTAAGGCTGAATGCAAGGGTTCATATGCATGAACTAAACTACTGGATAACATGACCATAACTACCTGAGGATACATGCATTAATACATAACTATAACTTAAATCATAAGGATTCTGAATGCTGAGTTTACTGATTATATGGATTGATAACTGATATACTTAATCATTGAGTGACTGTACCTGACAGTTCTGATTGTAATGGAACTAGCTGAGTTTTGTACTGAGCTGAGTGACTGTATGTGACATTCCTAAAATCTATAGAACTATCTGAGTTCTTTATTGAAGACTGAGACTAAGACTGTGGGAGGTAGTCATCTAACTGATATGCCCTAAATAAGATATTATAACTTAGTTGGGGTCCAATCTGTAACCACAATTAGAAGGGTGTCCATAACACGCCACTGGTAAGGACAAGCTATGAGTGACTTTCATCTGTTAGGTACTCTAACAAAAATGGTGGGACCCTCATCCAATAGGTTAAGCCACCTCATCAACCCTCATCTAATAGGTTTAGATGCCTCAACCTACACTAACTACATAGTTCTGGAATGCAAGGACTGCTTCTAAGAATCACACTATTTGCTGGTAGGTGAGTTCCCATCCTTAGGTTTACTCGTTGTTGAATCCTACACCCAACTGAATAAACACTAAACTAAATATTCTAGACTGAACTGGACTAAGTTCACTGAATTTCGTTGATTGATGGAATATTATTAAATTCTATTAACTAACTGAGTTACTGAGGACTGAATTGAATACTACTGAGTTTTTCTTGAGTTCTGAGACTGACTGAATTCTACTGATCGTGGCTTGACTGAGGTTATCTTAAAAACTGACATTGGTTCTAGGCACACATTTAAATTATCGGGTATTATACACCCCCAGGACTCGTTAGTATAAAAATAAATGAGACATGACACTTCTTAAACACATAACCATAGTCAACAATTCATAATACTATCATTGAGGGATTTCATAAAGCATTCGCAAGTCATAAGCTTACACATAAATGGGAATACATGCTAATGTAATATAATTTCACAAATCCTTACTTATGAGCATTCCACCAAATCATTACAAGACATAGCTTTAGCATGGAAGTCATTTTGAACATGTGGGTACATCATAAGTTCATCATATAGCTCACAAATAGGTCATAATGCACAATTCTTATTCACTTAGGCATCTTAACAAACACATAGAAGGCATAACCCTTTTCTAGGGCATGAATCAACAACTAATACATCATGGCTATATCAAGAACTTCAAGTTTAAGGATTTCAATCTATATACTAACATGAAATCATGAGAATTTAATAAAGATTCAACCTTGGGAATCATATCATAACGTAAAAATGTGTACAATCAAACCACAGCATGGAATTCAAAATTCATAGTTTGAAAAGGGTTTCTTGAGCTCCAAGGGTGGAAGGGACACTTGGATGAACACTTTACATACCTTAGTTGACAATTTCTTGAAGATTGATGGAAGAAAGCTTGAGTTCTTAAATTAAAATTAATCACCTAGGGTTTTTTGTTCTTAAGAACTTGTGAAATAATTTAGCCAAAAGAGGGATAAATTTTATGTTATGAGGGATGAAGGCCAGGGTTAAATGACCTAATTACCCTTAAGAACGTGGTCATTTAATGACAGAAACTGTGCACTAACGCATTTGGAGACGCACCACATCGATGGCATCGACGCATCGCACTATGATTGTGTCGTATCTTAGAACTTTTGACTGGCAGTCTGGTAACAATATTAACCAGCAGAATAGGTGACGTGGTGCACCAAGATTGCTTTGGTCCACTATTTTGGACTTCCAAACATGGTCTAAACAAGGTCCAAAAAATCCAAAACTTCTCTGGGAACACCTGTTGACCTTCTTGATCATGAATTAATAAAAATATAGACCATTAAAGGATATTAAGGTCACGAAATGGGATTACCAACTTTCAAAGGCTAAAAGTAAACTAAGTCTGGAAACTTAGCTAAAATTTTCTAATTTTGGGACCCCTGGACAATCTTAAAGGACTAAATCAAGCTTAGAAATTTTGTGGGGTCTTACAATTCTGTTATTAAATAGTACATTTGTATTTTACGCTCGCTTTTCTATTTTCAAGCTTTTATTGTTTAGAATTTGGTCTCGAGCCAAAACTTATTATAGATGAACTAAAATAGTAATTTCAATAGTTCTATTAGCTCGAGAACATTGATTTTAGGCTATAGAGACCCTTAATTCTAGTCTCGAGGTTTCTGGGCTCATTTTGGGCTATTGGGTGGATTATGTGAAAAATAGAACAATAGGTGTGGGCCCAATATTTAGTTGAAACAATCTTGGATAAAAGTGTTGATGGTTCCATTGGGTATGGAATGTTGATTTGGAATTGTAGCATAGTTCGTTTGGGATCATAGGGTTCCAAACAAATCTTGAGCACCCAGTCGGAGTCCACTTTGGACTTGGAAAATCTGAGGTATCAGGTTGCTAATGCAACCACTTAAGTGGTCATTGGTTATGTAATATAAGGTTTCTTAAATAGTCATAGCTTAAGCGGTCTAGACATTGCTTAAGTGATACTCATTCCCACTATACTAGATCGCTTAAGAGATTGGAGAGTCGCTTAAGAGGCTATCGTTAAGCACCCAGGGGACCACTTAAGCGACACTTGCGGCTTTATATTCCCATTTTCTCTATCCAATTTTCTACTATTTCTTGCACCATTTTCCCACCATGTTTAGATATCAAGGAGATAAAAAAAATTAAAATAATCCATTGAAGCTAAGGTAAGCTAGCCAAGCAGTCCTTGGTTATTTTCAATTAATTTTTCCTTCAACTTCCATCCTAATTCATGGTGAATTCTTAGATTAAGGGATTGAAATTCCTAAACTTTAAGGGGTGATTTTAGACTCAATTTGTGATCTATTAGTGCTGAATTTTTTATCACACATTCCTTATTTTCGAGGGACCTCGTGATGGATTCTATTTTGGGTTTAATTTATAGGCCCTGCAAGCTCGTTCTTGACCCAAATTTTAACCCTACCCTTAATGTAGCAAAACGGGTCTCACTTTATACCTAATGATGTTCAGATAACTATTTTAATGGTATGACTGCATTTTAGGATCATGGATCAAAGGCAGACAATTTATGGGTGATTCAAGAATTTGCGGTTTAATATCGTGGTAGGTTTCTGCCTACTCTTCTTCATGAGATAGTGTATTATATATATTTCATGTTAGATAAGGATGTTAGTACATGATTTTTGGAAGAACACCATGACTTAGCCTAAATTATGAATTTGAGGATAGATGGGTGAATCGACCCTTAAGGTTGAAATACTTATTATGCTCCTAGAATCCTATTACCTTAGGTTGCTAGTTGTAATACCCCAAATTCCCAAGATCTAGAACCCTTTAAAGAAAGTAAACTAAATTTTATTTTTGATATTTCAAGTCTCATCTTAACCCGAGGTCATGGCAAAAAGCTGTACAAAAATTCCCCTAAGGGCCTGACACACTACCATGACAACGACTTAGGTATGAGTCGTTACCACACGTGATGAGTCATCATGAGTGAGTCATAGTCACTCCAGTGAAGGCCCCAAGTTATAAGCCCAAAGACTATGATTCAACCTTACAACTCATAATCAATGACTACAAGTCGTAAAGAGAGACTCATGGTCACAACAGTGTCCCACCAAGAACCCAATCCTTTGGTTATGAGTCCAGCAAGCAACTCGTAGTTAGACCTTATGAGTCATAATGTAGACTTTTAGCCTGACTAGTAAATGACCCAAGACTCAAGCTTTAGACCATGGCTCTACCTGACGACATATATTCAATCATAATGACTCGTTAGGGGAAAGTCGGAGTTAGACCAGAAAGGACCCAAAATCTTATGATTCCAGGTTACGACTCTGATCACGACTCATGACCATTTATGAGGTGTGTCATATTGGCCTGAATAAGGTTTTTCTACATGATTTCTCAGGGACTTTTATGTCTTTTTTAACTCTTTTAAAAGTGAAATCCATGTCGTTTAGGCTTTGCAAAGGGTGTTATAAAATCCCCAAATTCACAAATTAATCGTATTCTCCACCTAGAGTAGTTACAAGAGATGATTTTTCTATTCTCGTAAAAAAGCAATTTGGGTTCTTCAATTCAAGCCCAATTCCAAAAAATTCATCCAAGCTTCTACATTCAGGTATGTGGGATTTCATCAATGGGTCCCTTCCACCCACTGAGCCCCGAGAATTTTACAAAATTTACAAATGTAAATCCTTTTTCTCTTTTTATGACTTTTCAAGTCAAATAGGAATTTTAACTTTTTCTTAGTTATTTTGGGTATGTGTTCTGAAAATATATTCCCTCGTGAGAATTGTATTTTCATATGTTTGGTAAAGAAAATGTCTACATCATGATCAATTAATGAAACATTAAGTGTTGTTTATGATGTTTTTCCTATACCATGCTCAGTTCTATAATTACCATTATTAGTTTTAATTAGTCTATGATGGTGGATTATGAACACCCGATAGCAAGGTTTTGAATATGCATTAATTTACAAGTTCATAATTCCTTTAGTTATGTATATAGTATTATTTTCAAAACCACAGGACTTGAGCATATCATTTATTAGCTTATGTTTAAAATATACTTCAGAGTCATTTAGTTGGGAATAAAACTTAGCATCGAGTGAATGTAGGGATGGCAGCTTTCCCGTCAGTTAGGTAGGGTCATTACTAGCAGTCCCTAAGTTCTAAAACTATGTTACCAACATAGGTTATGAAGGGTCACTTGTCATTTTAGGATTGACACCCTCTTAGGGGTCGCTCATCATTTTAGGCTTGATTCTCTAGTCATTTGGGACATTAAATTAGTGGATGCATATAGCTAGTGTTGGTACCTTTGGAAAGGTACTAACACCTTTCTAACTAGGGTTACAGGTTGGACCCTGATTAGCTCAATTTGGGCATATCGGTTATAGTGAGCTCCCATAATCCTCAGTACCGTATTCAGATTATAATCAATCTTTGTTAGCATAACCAAGTGTCCATATACCATTTGTTTAGATTATTTCAGTACATATTTATGCTTGGTCTTGTATTTACTTTACAAGTTCATGCATTAATCCTCAGTATATTTATGTATATCAGCTAGTTCCCATCTTACATACCAGTACCTTTAAAGTATTGATTGCATACTCTCTCTTATACTATATTGTCTTATAACATAGGTTTGGATGCTCTGTTCCCAGATCAAACATAGTCCGTTCTACATCACTCAACTACAGTATTAGTAAGTCCTCATCAGTTGAGGACTCTTTATATTATTTATCATGTTTTCCAATATTTCAGTTCATCTTATTTCAATAGTCAGAGTTAGTTAGGGACTTATCTCAACAACTCATTAAGTTTTGAGGCTTTTAGAGAGTTAGATAGTTAGTTATGTTTTTCAGCGATGTATTTCAGATCCCTTTGTTATGTATTTGCTTATTTTGATTTTTCATTAAATGACTTCTGCACAATATTTTACTATCATCTTTCAGTATTTATAGCTTGTGCTATTTCATGGGTTAGCTTGGGGTCACTTGTGGTCTTAAGCACCGTGTTATGATTAGGGGTAGTCTCGGGTCATGAAAAACCTGGTATCAAAGCACAAGTCTTAATGTGTCTTTGGATACCTAAAATTACATTAAGTAGATTCTTGTTCATGGGTGTAAAGTCTCCCTTCTTTCAATATTCATGTCGTGTGATAGAGCGTGAGCTCTTTTAAACTTCTTCTTCTAATTTGTTCTCTATTATTTATAGAAATGGATGCCAGAAGGTCTAATGGAAGGAGAAATAGGGACCATCATGCACTACCACCTATTCCTGAGGACCTTTTGAATGGCAAGTATTTTATGATGAATTCAGGGCCGCTTTTACTACCTTAGCCCAATTTGTGGCTGCCTAAAACAATCAACAGGCCATTGCCCATCCAGTCCTGTAGTTAGCATGACAGCAACCAGAATCTAGAATTTTACTTAGATGAATCCCCCAGCATTGTCTGGATCTAAGTCTGAGGAGGATCTATAGGAGATTTCGTATTGTGTACAAAAGGTGACTGATATTATGGGTGTTACCTTGAGTGAGAATATTAATTTAGGTGTTTACCAATTACAAGGGGTGGATCAAACCTGGATTAAACAGTAGAAGAAAGATAGAGGAGTCGATGCAGGGCCTGTAGAGTGGGATAAGTTTGATACTATATTCTTAGACAGGTTCTTCACACTCGAATAGAAGGAAGCCATAGGGTAAGAGTTCATTAATTTCAAGTAGGGTAGCATGAGTGTGAAGGAGTATTCCTTTAAGTTTGCATAGTTATCAAGATATGCTCTAATTAAGGTGGTTGATTCTAGGGCTAGGATAAGTAAGTTTGTATCTAGTGTTTCAAAAGATATTGTGAAGGAGTGTAGGAAATATATCTTGATTAAGGAGATGGACCTTTCTATATTAATGGTTCATGCTCAAAATATTGAGGAGGAAAATCTCAAATAAAAGTAAAGGGAGAATAAGAGGGCTAGAACTGGTGTTTTTAACTTCTGTCACAAGAGGTTACAAGGTGGTAATTATCCTTAATTTTTCTAGAAATCCTCAGCTCTAGCCTAATCTTCTACCAGTGCTCCAATGCCTAAGTTTAGATAGGATAATCGGGATATATCACAAAGCTCCAAATCCCAGGGTGGTGTGAACACTAGTCGCACCAACCTATTTTGTAGGAGATATGGTAAGAACCGCATGGGTGAATGCTTGACAGCCAGTGATATTTGTTTTAGGTGTGTCAATTCAAGCCATTAAATAAAGAAATGTCTAGTAGTTTTGAAATGAGGAAGTAATGATTGTCAGCAAGGCCCAGCTAACTCTTCAGCAGTCCCAAAAGGACACCTAAATCAGCAGGGTATCAACTCTAGTGCCACCTATGGACAGCGTTAGAACTGATTCTATACCCTTCATATTAAACATGATCAGGAAGGTTCTTCTGATGTGATTACTGGTATTTTACATGTCTTTCACCTTTATATGTACGAATTATTAGACTACAAAGCCACACTTTCTTTTGAGACTCCTTATATAGCAATGAATTTTGTTGTAAGTCCTTAAATATTAGTAGAACCCTTCTCAGTGTCTACTCTAGTGGGTAGTTCCATTATAGCAAAGCGGGTTTATGAAAATTGCGCAGCCATAGTATCATAAAAGGTTACCTCAATAGACCTTGTAGAGTCAGAGATGACTGATTTTGATGTCATTCTCATCATGGGTTGGCTCCACTTTTGTTATACCTCAGTTGGTTGTAGAAATAGAATAGTCCAGTTATAGTTCCCTAATGGGACAGTCATAGAATGGAGGGGTAGTACCTTAGCACCTATAGGTCAATTTGTTTCCTACCTTATGGCAAGGAAAATGAGTTGAATCCATCATTTTGTCTGAGTCAAGGTCCCAAAATCTTATATTCCAAGTCTTGAATCAGTTCTAATAGTAAATGAGTTCCTAAAACTATTTTATGAAGATCTACCCAGAATTTTTCTTGAGAGGGAAATCGACTTCAAAATTGATCTCCTCCCAGACACCCAACCTATTTAAATTCCACCTTATAGAATGGCTCCAACCTATCTTAAGGAATTGAAGAAAAAATTGAAATATCTCTTAAATGGAGGCTTCATTAGGCCTAGTGTTTCCTCGTGGGTTCCCCAGCTCTCTTTGTGTGCAAGAAAGACGGTTCTCTCAAAATGTGCATCAATTACCATCAGCTGAACAAAGACACAATCAAGAATAAGTACCCTCTCCCTAAGATTGATGACTTGTTCGACTAGCTTAAGGTGTAGGATAGTCCTCAGATTCATCTATCATCAGCTCAGAGTCAGAGAATGTGACATTCCAACGACAGTCTTCAGAACTTGGTAAGGTCACTTTGAATTTGTAGTTATGCCTTTTGGACTAATGAATGCTCCTGCAGATTTCATGGACATGATGGACAAAGTGTTCAAGAAGTACCTAAATATGTTCGTCATAGTCTTCATAGATGACATCCTTTTCTATTCCCGTAGTGAAGGTGATCATGCAGACTATTTGAGGGTTCATTTATAGACCCTAAAGGATAACCAGTTATTCAATTATCATGACCTGAGGCTACCCCCTAGTCACAACAATAGTTCTTACGATCCTAAAATACCATAAGCTAACCCATGAACTGGTACCTGCTTTGAGTACTAAATAGTATGGTAATAAGATACACATGTGCATAAATAACTGCATAATGCCAAAGGTTTTAAGCACTGAAATTAATATAACAAAATTCTCAAGTCAAAAATATAAAAGAACATACTAAAAATATTAAAAAATCAACTGACAGTCTAAAATGTTTGAAAGCCTCTAAACTGACTGAAAAGAGTAGATGGGACAGGCCCCAACTAACTACAACTGATAAGCTGAAAGAAAGAATTAAAATACTGACGTAAACTAATATAAGCCACCATGTCCTCGATAGATAAGGACTCACCATGACTACTATTGATGAAAAGCTAAACTATCTACGCGTGGTCAGGAGTTCGAGCGGCTGAACCTATGATATTAAACATCATAGCGCAAGAAGAGTATGCGATCAGTACTTTAAATGTACTGGTATGAGAGATGAGATTAAGCTAATATGCATGGGTTCATGCACATGAATAATAATTGACTGAATGAATTGCATAAGGTAACTGAATATAAATACATAAAAACTGTGAAATCTGGGAATGCATGACCAATCATGTATTATGATTCCAAAATAATTTGTAAACTAATATATTGAAATATTGATAACTGAATAACTGATAAATTTATGCTATGGTCAAACAACCCTGAAACTGAATTTTATATTGAATACTGGACTGAGACTCTGGGAGGTATAATCTAATCTGTATGCCTTGATTTGAGAAAATAGGGGTCCAACTTGTGACCCCAGTTGGAAGGCGTTAGTATCTTGCCACGGGTACTAATAATGGTTGTATGGATCAACTAAAGTAAAGTCCCGAACGACTAAAGAGTCACCCTCTATTGGCAGGTGCCCTATTTTGATATGTGTCAACCCACCCTACATTGGCTACGTTGTTCTGGAACATAGGGATTGCTACTAAAATCACACCCTCTACTAGTAGGCGAGCCCCCATCCCTGGAATTGCTCGGTGCTAAATTCTACTCTCAACTGAACTGATCTAAGTTTAATTGATTATGATAATTGACTAAATGAATATTGCCCATACATATCTGAAAACATTCTAAAAGATACTGAGACTAAGTAAACAGCTAATTTTTGGGTATTCATAACCCCCAACACTGAATAAAAGTATCAATAAGGACATATGTAGTTTTACAAATCATAATAGGGATCATTGTCCAAAATTAATCTCTTGGGCATTACAGCAAACACATGAGGGTTATGAGTTAAAGAATGGAAATAGTTAAAACATGTGATAATAGCACAATTGCAGTATTAAAATCATGGGTTAAGGTTTAACATGCGAATAATCATCATTCAACCGTGTCAAGGGATAGGTGCAACGAATTCAGATGGTAAACATAATTCAAAATCAAAGTTCATATGATCTTCATGGATATAATTCATAATAATATGTAAAACCATAATTTAAACTTTAAAAAAGATTCTTGGACTCCATGGGTGAAAAGATCCCATGGATGAACATTAAACATACCTTAAACCTTTAATCTTGAAAGAGAATTAACTTTTCTTGAATGTTCTTGGATAGGGAAGAACAATTTCTTGGTTTTCTTGAAGGGAAGATACTTGAACTGAGTGAACTTAGGGAAGTTCTAGGGTTTAATTTAGAGAGAAATTGAGGAATTTTGTCATATAATGCCTTAACTGAAGTTAATCCTATGATTTTACGGATTGGTACGATGAGAAAAGACAAGACTAAAACAGACACACCGGTCACAAACTTGCTCATACTAGATCAGGTGTCAGCTAACGAGTCAGGAGAATACTTGGCTAACTGGTTAAACTTAAGGCAATACTCCTTTACAGTCATAGAGCCTTGCCTCAGGTTCATAAATTTCTCTATCTTTGCCTCCCTCATCTCAAGTGGAAAGAATTTGTCCAGAAATGCATCCTAAAACACCTACCAAGTCATAAGAACAGCATTCTTCCCTCAATTCTTCCTCCAGCCACAACCCTGACATAAGCAATATCTTTCAGCCTATAAGAGGCCAGCTCTACACTCTCTTCTTCAGAAATATGAATGACTTTGGGTGATCTTCTTCGCCTCCAAAAGATACAACTATGGGTCCTCACCTGCCTTAGACTCATAAAACTCTGGCGGATTCATCCTCATAAAATCTCAAATCTGGCCTACAGCAGAATTACCTCCTTAATGGTGTGAAATTGTAGCCTACTTATTGTCCTAAACATTCGCGATGACTGCTTGGGCTAATGCCAGAAAGGTAGCCTAAAACTCAGCATGAGACACGTTCTCATTTAGGGGATCGAACGATTGAGATGGCTGATCAATATTCCTACGGGCATTAGCTCTTTGAGGAGGCATTTCTATCATAAAAGAGCATGAGTCAATAGTAGATAGAGACAGTAGTAGGCATGACAGACTCTAAAAAAAAGAGATGACTTTTTCCTAAAATGTCCCATAGCCTCTTACTCATAGATGTGGCGCGCTACACACCGATGATCAAGACTCGACTTAACAAGGCTTTTCAGACTCCCTAGGACTCCGTAAACCTTAGGCTCTGCTACCAAGCTTGTAACGTACCAAAATCTCATCTCAAAATGTCACACGGTTCTTAAGTCTATAAGTACCCCCAAGCTAAGCCTTGAGCCTGCTACTATATATAAAACTTACTTTGAGATGAATAAAGCAAATCGATGGCACTGTCATATCAAAATCATAAAAGAATACAAAGAAATACTTGTCTAAATAGTCAAGACACTGAAAGTCTAAACATACTGAGAATCTAGTCTGACAAATCCTCTACTAATCAAAAAAGCTAGAGAGTCATTGGGACAGAGCCCCAACTGACTCGACTAAATGGAAAGCAATAACAACTGAAAATCTGAGCAATGGGTCCTCGAACCATGAGGACTCACCAGTTACAGAGTGTAGACAAAGGTGCCCGAGAATCACTGTCACTATTGAGACTGAGCACCTGAACTGAGACAATGTAGAACATAGACGTCTATGTGTATCATTACTTTGAGGATGTACTGAGTATATAGGGGTGTATGCATTAACCTAAAATAATATCAATACTCTTTAAAAAAATCATGCATGCAAATAGGAATGACTCACATGGCTTGAATAAGTCTAAAATATAAAACTCATAAATCATGAATAGTGAAACATGTAACACAAATCTTGTGATTCATTATACTTAACTTTAAAATTTATACTCTCCTCTTATTCTCAGTACTTGAAGGCGAAGCTTTAAATAATACTTTCAAACTAATGCTTTTATCTTGTGGAGAGTAAAACTTCTTTAAAACTTAAGGACTTAGAAATTTTAGTAACTTTTAACACTTGGGAACTCTGGAAATCTTTTAGACTTAGGAGTTTCTTCTAACCGACATAAACCATGTGAGTTACATGGAGTCCAACATTTTGCCCACGTTAGGGAGAGTTGTTTTATCCTTGCCATCGGAGTAGAACCTTAACTTTAGTGCTCACTATCTTAACCCACTTGGGGTAAATCAGAAACCTATGGTGGCATGTAGTTCTGCGGCATAAGACCTTGGAATCATGCCCAACTCAGTGCTAAATACTACTCCCATACTTAAGCTTAGAACTTTTAGAAAACCACCTTAAACTAATTCAAGGGTCTATAATAAATACCAAATATACTTTTCTTGACTTTAAGTCATAATTAATGTGGATCCCTATCTTAACTTAGACCCAAAACGTCAAATCTTTAACCAAAATCTGAAAATAGCTTAACTATGGCGTACTTATGACCCAAACAATCTTAAACAACAATCTTTAAAGGGGGTGTATTGACCCAAACAGTAATCTTAAGTCAGATATTTCAAAATTCATGCTTAGTAATGCAATTACTCATAAAGTATCTTAGAATATGTAAATTTCATCAATAGGCATGGAAATATAAATAAAATCATGTAATTCAACTTTTAATCCATGGGAAAATCTCACAATCTTACAAATAATGAAAGTGGGTATGAACCCTAACTTAATTTCATGGAAAATCTCATAAATTGCAGAAATTTTGTAATTTAAAATTAGCCTTTGGGCACAAGGGTGAAAGGGTTATCCTTTTTCAAACCCCACATACCTTAAATTGTGAAATTAGATGAACAAGCTTGCTTGAGACTCTTTTTTGGAACCCTTGAGAGAGGGTTATTGAATCCTTTGACATGGGATCCTTGAATCTTAACTCAATTTGTAAAATCTATGGTAGTTCTTAAATTTCTTGGAGAAAGATTTAGATTTTCTCTAGAGGGTTAATCTTAAGAGAAAACCCTAGTTTTGGATGTCTATGAAGAATGTGAAGCTATGTGCTTTGTTTTGGCTATATCTAATTGAAAAGAGGGTAGAAAATACCAAAAAGCCCTTTAAAAAATGACTTAAATTCACTTAACGGAATAGGTGACAGTGGGTGCAACGGTCTGTCGAGGGCCCGATGGTCCGCCAGCCCTGACCGTCGCACCTGGGCCTGAATTGGACTTTCTGCCTTGCTCGCGATGGCTGGGTCAATGGTGCATCGCTAGATAGATGGTTCGTCGGCTTTACCATCTCTCCTAACCAGAAAGAGGTCTCACTACCTCCTCTGTGATGGTATGGGTGATAGTCCATCGATAGCTCAACAGTTCGTCGGCCCTCTCCGTTGCACCTAGGCAGTTTCAACTGCTTTCTATAAAACATTCATATATTTCTCTTCCAATGTTGGATTTTGACGAAATAAGTATCGTTGGAAAGATAGTTGGAAAGATAATTTAATTTTCCACACGATAAAAAGTCAAAATTAGAAAAATTTCATATGGTTTAAACACTAATCACTTTAGAAGCCATTCTTTAGTCTTTTTAGAGCGAAATTAGGCTTCACCTGACAGGATCTAATGGCTTAGACTACGAGGGAAGTTTGATGGGTCTCACAGTTATAAGACATAAACATGCACTGAACATAATTTTTTGCATCAACATTAGCTTGTGAACTAGCAGCATATGGTCTTTTAGTTATGGATGAAATTATCATAAATAGGATTAGATATGAATAAAGAGTAATAGTAAGATTTTGGTGGAGTTGTTAAAATAAGAAAGAAAATTAAAATGGTTAGTATTATGAATGTGAAAATTTGTAATCTGATAATTTGGTTTTAGTTTCTTGAAATTTGGTTATAGATTCTTGAATTTTTGTTGAAAATGGACTTAAGGTGGAGTTGAGAAAGGAATTTGATTCTATTTTTCCATAGTGATTTTCATTGTCATAGATTTTCTATTTTGAAGGACATTTTAGGCATGAAAATGGATAAAATGATCGGTAAAACACCATTTAATTGAGTTGATATTTTCTAAATAATGATCCCTTATTTTTTATATATTATATTATGTCTTCCTTATTTTTACTAGATTGTATGATGTTATTGATGATTGTAGTATTAGGATATTGTCCTGATTTTCTTACCAAATTTAAGTTTTACTTTTCTTGGAAGAAAATTAAAGTAATACCATAATTACATTTACTTTTTCTAAATAAAAATATAAAACTCTTTAATATTTGGCAAACCTATTTTTTGGAGGAAAGTTTTTTTAAATCTATAAATAGAAGACCCCCTTCTCATACCATAACACAGTAGCATCCACAATGTAGTCGATTGAAGAGTTTTGTTTAGGGAGAGATTTTCTCCCAATAGGTTTTAAGGTTTTTCAATATTATTTTTAATATGTAGGTTATTTGACCAACCCATATTAATAATATATTTTTAGTATTTTTTTTTGTGGTTATTTGATTTATCATCTATATGGTTTGCAAACTATAAGCTTTCGCATGACGCCGTCTCAATTTCGAACCCAAAAAGTGGTATTAGAGTTTATGGTTCAATGTTTCAATGGTTCAAATTGAGGACGTATTGAGATTAAAGTTGCAACTAATTTGATGATAATGAAGATCTTTGTCTAGCTATATGTAGAGAAAAGTTTCAAACAATTTTTCAATAATCATGTTGCTAATCTATCTTTAAAACCAAAATCAATTTTCAATCGATGTTTATAGGCTCCAACTTTTAACTCATGCTTAGTTTTAACACTTGGGATCCTTTCAACTCGTGCATACACTTTTAACGATGAGATCCACTTTTAACCTGTTCTAACTTTCAATGCACAAGACTCCACTTTTAACTTTGGTCACTTACAATATAGGGCTCCAATAATGTTATCCCATACTTTTATTTTTAATGCATAGAGCTCCAATTTTTAACCCATATCAACTTATAATCACAGTATGCAGTATTGATATATGAAGATCGAGTGAAGAAGGAATATCGAGATTATTTTGTCAGAAAATCAAGCCAAAAAAGGGATATTTGTTAGGACTTTTGCCTGAATTTCTTACCAAATTTAAGTTTTACTTTTCTTGGAAGGAAAATAAAAGTAATATCATAATTACTTTTACTTTTCCTAAAAAAGAAAATATAAAACTCTTCCATATTTGGCAAACCTACTTCTTGAAGAAAAATTTATGACATCTATAAATAGAAAAACCCCTTCTCATACCATAACACAATAGCATCCACAATGTAGTCGTTTGAAGAGTTTTATTTAGGGAGATATTTTCTCCCAATAGGTTTTAAAGGTATTCAATATTATTTTTAATATGTAGGTCATTTGACCAACCCATATTAATAATATATTTTTAGTATTTGTTTTTCGTTGTCATTTGATTTATCATCTGTATGGTTTGCAAAGTATAAGCTTCCGCATAATGCTCTCTCAATTTCGAAACCAACAAGTGAGAAGAAAGATCTTCTATTTATAGAAATACAAAACCCTTCTCCTAAAAAGGAACAAACCTAATAGGAAAGATTTTTCCACAAAGAAAGGTAATTCTAATTATGTTAGAAAATCAGGTAAAGTAGGAAATTCAAAAAAAAATTCTAACTTGGAGATTTTTTTTTTGTAGTCTCGTACTTTGTTATCTTTTTGCTCTTAGTTTGAATTATACTTTGAAAACTTGTCTTGGTTTTATACAAGACCATTAAATATAGCACATTTCACTATTTAGAAATTTTTGTCATTACCTCTATACTCCAAAATGTAAACTTGCATAATAATGAAATGTTTATCATTGTTAATCTTTCATGACTGATAGTATATAGCTGAATAAAAAAATTGAAAATAATACAGTGGCTTTTTATATGAATAAATTATCACTAAATTGAAAATGATCAATCTAAATGTGATAAAGTTGGTAATGATCTTTAACTCATGCAGTGGCTTCTCTGGGACAAACTAAGGTTGATTACTCTTTGTATAGTTTGCTTATCGAGGAAGATTTTTTGTTGAAGTGACTATAGAGAGAATGCAACCGTAGTTTTCGGTCTTTTGATTGTTCAAATTTGAATAAGATAGAGTTTCAGAATGCTCACGAAAAATAGATAAAGTTCTAAGACCAATTTATTATGTTCTTGTCACATATTCAGTAGCTTGTGTACATTGTATAATAGCTAAGATAGAGGAAAAGAGCTTAGCCTTGTGCCCCACCAGGAAATTTCATGAATTCATAAATTGTTTTCATAGTGTGTCCTGATGTATATTATTATACAAAAATTTACAAGAAGAAGTAGAACATATGCAAAATAATACATATTAGAGTAACATGAGATATTCTCTAAATACCCAAATATTTACCTAGTCTTTTAGAAAGACAGGATTCTCCAGAAGGCAAATGATACAAAGATTTGAAAATTTCAAATTTAACTATAGAAACTGAGGGTCAGGGACAAATTGTAAGGACGTAGGCATGACTTTTATAAAATGTAATTTTCCCAGGTTTGAGATGTGCTCTTTGCAGAAAAAAAAATTGAAGACTAATAACTTGCCATCAAAAGAAATATGCATATTTTATTTCAAAAAACAAGTTGACAAATAAAAGAAAAAGAGGAAATGAAATTAAAGGATGTTTATGTCGTCTTAGTAGGGGAGTACTGTTCAATTTTGGGTTATTAGTTGAAAGCCACGTGTGATATATTATGCAATGAATAGCCCTTTATATTTTTCAACAATTATTCTCTATTTTATACAACAAATGTCGAGACTTATGTATCAATTTTAATCTCACATTCTCTACTTAATGTAGTAGGTCTCAGTCATATGACTAAAGATATGAACTTTAAATACACCTAATTTTATCATTTATATAAGTAGGTTACACATAATTATCTCATGAGACTTGGCTTCTTGAAAAATACTAGAAAGTAGTTAATATGTTTTGTGTATTCATATTTTACAACATATAATATGAATTGATATCAATCTAGCTTATCATACATGATTAAAATACCTTAACGTTAGGTCCATGATGACATAGGTCATGCTCCTTTTGTACTAATAAGAGGGAAAGGAAAAGAGAAGCACACAACTGGCATGTCAATATGTGTGCTTTAACTGTGTGTTTCCTCAATGTATTAGCTGCTTTGACTTTGTGATCTAGCCTCATCTGCAGCAATTCTTTTGATCTTTTAAGCTTGGTTTCTTTTGGTATTTTAAACTTAGTTGTATAAAATCAGGACATTGAATTTTGCACTCTTCTGAAAATTGGGCCCACTAAATTTTGTATTTTTTGGAGAAATTATAGGAATAAGCCCAAAATAAGGTGGCTTTCATGTTTTGACTCCAAATAAAAAGCCTCATAAACATAGCTTTCAGCTATTAAGTGATATATTCTCAGACAAAATTGCCCCTGACCAATGGAGTAATTACATAAATAATCCTCATAATGGCTAACAACCTCATACTTATTCATCTTTCAACTTTTACTTTTTTCTTTTTTTAATTTTACTTTGATTTTTATTTTTTCTTTACTCTTTTTATTTTTGATTTTCTCAACCCTTACTTTTTTTCTTTTTTCCTCTCAACATTTTTTTTATTTTACTTTGATTTTTTATTTTTTCTTGCCTTTTTTTTTTGTTCTTTTTAGTTTTTCTCAATCCTTACTTTTTTTTCTTTACTTCTCTCAACGTATACTTTTATAAAATTTATTCTTTTCTTTTTATTTTTTCTTTTCTTTTTTTCTATTTAAATTTTTATCGTCCTTTATTTTTATTTGATATTTTTTCAATTTTTATCAACCAGTATTGATTTCCCGTTCTCTCTAAACTTCTACATTTTCTTTGATTTTTATTTTTTCAATACTTTTCCTCATTTTTTCGCAGAGAATAATGAGCGAGGTGATACCAGAGAATCTTTCCTTTCATCAAAGGAAAAAGTTTCTCCATGATGTGATCCATTACTTCTGGGATGAGTCATATCTTTTTTGGCGATGTACGGATGGTATTATTAGACGGTGCGTCCCAGAAGTAGATATGTTGAGTATAATGGAATCAAACCATGCTTCCTCAGTTGGAGGTCACCATGCAGGTGATCGGACTACAAGGAAAGTGCTTCAGAGTGGCTACTATTGGCCTCTTTGTTCAAAGATGCCTATGAGTTCGTGAAGAGGTGTGACCAGTGTCAAAGGCAAGGGTCCATTTCAAAGCACCATGAGGTGCCAATTTCTAAACTGCTGGAGGTATAATTATTTAATTTCTAGGGCATTGATTTCATAGGGCCCTTCGTGAGCTCATTTGGGATAATGTACATATTAGTAGCCGTTGACTATGTGTCAAAATGGGTTGAGGCAGTGGCTCTGGCGAATAATGAAAGAAAGCGGGTTGTTGCATTCTTAAAGAGAAATATCTTCTTTTACTTTGGGTACCACGTACCATGATCACACTTTTGCAACAAGATATTCGGAGCCTCCTTGGAAAAATATAGAGCCAAACAGCATAAGGTGGCTACCCTATACCACCTATAGACCAGTGGACACGTGGAGATCTCAAATTGGGTAATTAAAGCTATCCTTGCCAAGACTGTAAATGCTAGCAGGATGATGCCTTATGGGCATATTGAACGGCATTCAAGACACCAATTGGTATGTCACCATACCAATTGATTTATGGAAAGGCGTGTGATTTGCCGATTGAACTGGAGCATAAAGCACTGTGGGCACTGAAACGGCTTAATCTAAACTTGAATAAGGTAGCAGATATTAAATTGGGGCAGATGAATGAGATGGATGAGTTCTGTCATAGAGCTTATGAAAAGGATGACTTGTACAAATAAAGAATAAAGAAGTACCATGATTACAAGATTGAAAATCGAGATTTTCAAAAAGGTGACTTGGTGCTCCTATTCAAATCCCGACTCAAGCTTTTTCTAGGTAAGCTCAAATCTAAATGGTCTGGCCCATTTAGAGTAAACTAAGTCTACTCATTTGAAGTAGAGGAACTCAAAAATTAAGATGGAAGTGTATTCAAGGTCAACGAGAAATGAGTCAAACTATACATCGGTCCAATGGACTCGATAAAAAGTATTGATACTATCTATCTCAAGAAAGTCTGAGTAATCGAGAGAACTGAGTCTTGTAGAGATGATAAATCAGGCGCTAGTGGAAGGCAACTATGATGTGTTATTGTAAAGAATTAGTTTAAGTTATTTCTTTATTTTATGCAAGCTGAAGGGTTTGTGTAAGTGTGCAGGTATGACAGTACAGAAAAATAGAAGCTGAGAAAGTTGGGGGTGACCGATGGGTTACCCAATGAATCATTAATGACTTGATGGACCATCGTGGTAGTCGTAGAAGCAAATTCCAGAAACAAGGTTACTGAAAGAGTAACGACAGTTTGACGGATGGACAGTCCCATACTTAATGAATTATCAATGTAATCGTTGCCAGTATATCTCCAGGTATATTCACCGGAAAGGGACGATGGTTTGACTGACGGACCATGCACATGCAATGAACCATCGCAAGAACCCTATTTCAGTGGGTCGGGTCGAATTAATTTAAATAGTCAAATTTTTCATTCTTGTTCGATCCAAATGGTTTTAAGTTGATAATTTAAGGCGGTTGAATAACACGCCAACTATTCAAGTGCCTGAGACTATTTAGCATCCCTGCATTCAAAGAATCTAAGACTTTTCATCACCTCCTTAAACTTCTCATGTTCTTTTCCCCCATCTATTTAAACTTTATCTCCCTTTTAGTCTTTCAAACATAAGCAATAAGAACTCTTCTCAAAAGCAAAAAGGTGAACTTATGTCCAGTAGTTAGAGTGAAAGGGAGGATATTGTTCAATTATTGCAATACTCAGGTATGATCATTTTGTTGTCTATAGTTTATTCATCTCTAAGAACAAAGAAACCATGTAAAGTTTGTGAATATTGAAATACTTCTTTTGATTTTGATTTGGTTCTGCGAGTAGCCTAAGCTACGTTGACACTTAGGAAACATTATCTTGGGTGAAGTCTGAGTAACCCATGCACCAAAGATGGCAAAATATGGTGATATACTATTGATAAAAATTCCATAAAAATTATCCTTAATGGAAGTGTATGCAAGGTGTTTGATAAAATACTGAAATAGCGACGGTCAGAGCGATGGACCGTCGAATACCCGATGACCCGTCGCCTAAAATCGTCACTACTTTCTCAGAATTAGTGTTACTAAAATAACCTTAATATTTTGGGTTGATGGACCATTGCAGGCCCGACGGACCGTCGCCCTAGCCACTGCTGGTAAATAATTTTTCTTGTCTTTTAGTTTAAGTCTGTGAACTAATAAACGTTTCACTTGTGGGTATCATGTCAAACAAATTACCACCCACCAGAGGTAGAGGTAGAGTACAAAGGGATAGACAAGGGTTATCATAAGATGTGGATGCACTGGCACATAACACCCAGCTACATCGCCAGGTGATTTCTTCATCCTCCCAGTCTGAAGAAGAGGGTGAAAGAAGTAGCAGTAGAGCTCAAGTTCAATTTTAGTTGAGGAAGGGGTTAAAGTATCTAACCCCATTTAAGAGGTGAGTCCAGAACAAGGGGACCCAAATTTGGTTCAGCGCAAGGATCCACAAGTGTGGGAAGCTATAAGATAGCAGGTTCAGGGTGCTCGAGAGCATTTCTACAAAGGGTTGGCACCAACAGACAGGGTAGCCATAAAGAGGTCTATTTTTTAAGAACATCAGATTGTGAAAACAAACTTACACGAGTACCCAGAACTTGAACACCGATTCAATAAATATGAGTTGGCATAGATGAGCAGACCACTTTGATCCTATCAACCATACTTGGTATATGAGTTTTTCACCAATTACTTCGCATTGCTTGAGAAGAATTGTCCCCCAGGAAAGTCAGCTACTGAAATGTACAAGCTGGACATAGTTCCCGTTCGGGGCTAAATATTAGATACCAGGTGCAATACAGGACTTGGAGCATCGATTGTTCACACAAAATCAACAAAATTCGTGGTTAGCCAGAATATTAACTGAGGGAGGAAAGCCTGCATGGCTACACAACCCCCACAAAAAGATATCTAAGTCATCCTTAAGCTTTAGGGCTAAGTTCTGGTGGGCAATTGTGAGGCTGAGGTTGATACCAACAGGCGGTGATAACTGCCTAGAACTCACTAGAGCTGTGATTGTTGTTGCTTTGATTGAGGGGTTGATAGTGGATTTTGTCCACATCATTTCTGATGAGTTGTTCTACCGCACTCACAAGACTCAGACTGCACTGACATTTCTATGCCTTATCATAGAATTATGCAAGCAGTGAAAGGTTCCTTTGATCAGCGGAATAGATTATGAGATCCAGGCAATACACAAGTAGGATATTGAAAAGAATAGGGATGACTCAAAGTTCAACATATGAGTCAACAGACCCCCAGCTCAGCAAACTCAGTCGGCGCCAATTCCTGAGTCATCAGAAGTCCCTTCAGGTATGCCACTACCTCTTGCTACATACGTACCTTCGACCATATTTGCAGATTCAGCTTCGATGCCTATGGGTGGGACCATAGATTCTACGTTAATTCCACCCTAATATTCTGAGTATAGGTTAAACCAAGAGAACTTTCCAAAGGTAGTTCGAGCATAGAAGAGGTTTGAAAAGCAATTGGCTATATGGGGGGTATATTTCAAACCTTTCATTAAAAGAATTATGAAGGAAGCAATAAGGCCTTTCCAAAACATCCAGCTAAGAATGGACAATATAGAGGAGCTAATCAACAAGAAGATAAATATCATATCTATTCTGGATTTTGCAAAATTAATTGAGGAGGTTAGACAACTTTGGGCAGATGTAGAAAGAATGACTCAGCAGCCATAGCAGACCATATTTGATCTAGTCCAGGTTGTAACTGATGAAGGCGAAGGTCTTGTTGATTTAATGGGGTGACCAATCAAAGATAAGGTTAAGAAAGTAGCAAAGCCTGATCAAAAAACTGGACAAAAAGCTACTAAAAGAAAGAGACTTAAAGCCATATTACTAGAGGAGTGAGAGTTTCATGAGATGAAGAAAGAAAGAAGAAAATCAAGGAAAGACGAAGAGAGAAGAAGAAAGAGAGTAGAGGATGAGCAGCTGGAGTGTTTTCCAGTTCTGCCCCAGCTAGGAGGCAAATTATAGATTTGGCTAGAGATGTTGTATCTTCGATTTCAGAGGAAGAGATTATGAGCACCCCCACCACCATGGGGGTCAACATTACACCAAGTGAGGGTACAGCAGCCTCACCATACTTCACAGCTTCTTTAAATGAATAAGAGGTACCACAAGTATTTCCCTTTCTTTGTACTTAAATTTTATGCATTGAGGACAGGGCATTATTTTTTGTGGGGGTGGGATGTGCTTGTACCATGGGTGTTGTGTTGCCGATATTCTTTTCTTCCCATGTGCTATCTAGGAGAATCAGCATATCTAGGTTGTTATTAAGTTGTTGCATTTTCATTTCTTGTCTAGGATCAACTATAGGTTTGAAATTTCTCTTTCCCAAGTCATGTTCTATTGGTAATGCTATTCCATCAAATAAAAGTGATGTTTATATTTGCATCAGTTTGTATATGTGAATCATAAGTGACTACGGCAAAGTGTTTGTGTACATTTGTTATATAATTAATTCTCCTTTTTCTATTTGTAAAAGTGTTGTGTGACCATCTATGACTCTGAAACTGACATACAAATGTAAGTGATTATAGCCATATGTTATGAATCCCAAGAGTTAGTAGAATAGGAATTAACTTAGTGCTTGTGTGTGTGAGTGTTTGTATAGTTCTTACATAGATGCTACACCCAAAAATTGCTCGATTTATTTGTTATTGTTTTGTCTTTGACTCAATAAGACAGGATAATAGGCCTCCTAGTTTGTTAGTCCATTTAGCCAAAATAATGACCTACCAAAATATTTTGTTTCCGTTGCAACCCTGTTGAGCCTTGTTAATGTTTGTTCTACCCAAATAAATAGTGATTCACTCTCTAGAAGGCGTTAGCACTTAGCTTTGGCCCTGGTCCAATTTTGGATATTATACACTTTAACTTAGGAAAATTGCCTAAGTTGAGGGTGGCTACTGTTGGATTGTTGGTAGCCTGGGAGGTTGAGTTGAAATTGATTTGTGGAGTAGCATCCAACCCTGGTCTAGTTAGTTGTCTAAATAGATATTATGCACCTCAACTTTCTGCATCAGCATAAGCTGAGGGTGGCTGATGCAATTGTTCAATAAAACAAATTTAGGTTATGACAAGGGCGCAAATGGATAATATTGATTGTAAATGAGTAAAAGGAAATTTAATTCTGGTAAGTAGCTACCAAAAAGGGTAAAGAGAGTGAAGTTTTTTACTTTAAGTCACTTATCCAAATGAATAACCCTCATCGATCCTAAAACCTTATTACAACCCTTTGCAAGTCCTACTTGATCTTGGCAAGTCAATCATGATAGAATATTAGATGATATGGGCAAGCCTATGGGTGTGCACTATGTTTGCAAGTTTTGTTCTGAGAGAGAGAGTATTAGTTTTGTCCATATATTGATTATATATTATAAGAGGTAGGCTTCATTGGCTATAAGGGCACGACAGTTACTGCTGATTCCTTTGCGGTATTGTATTTGTGGCTATAAAAATGTTGAGTAGTAGTTGATGCCAGTTATAGATCCTTATGTGTTAAAGCACTTAGCTGAATAGGTAGTTGAATAATTGTATAGCTGTGTTGATATGACTATTGAGTGCCCGTCATGATGTTGTTCGTATATGTATCTTGGTTTTGAGTTGCTTGAGGACAAGTAATTTCTTTAAGCTGAGGGTGTTGATGTTCTGGCTTTTGATGGAATATTTTAGGCACTTTACTTAGGATAATTGTGTATTTTCAAACAACTATTGTTGTATTTAACATGGTATTTTAGTGTTTTCAAGTTAAGAACTGAGTGTGAAGAATAACTTGGACAAACTGAGTAAAATAAAGAAAAAATAATCAGCGCCGGCTTAGGTGATGGACCGTCAACTCTGCAACAAACCGACGGACTTAAACGTCGCCCAAAAATAGAAGATAGAGTTCTTGGACATCCTGCTACGGTCCAGGTGATGGACTGTCAACTCTGCAACAAACTATTGGCTTAAACTATCGCCAAGAAATAGAATGAGGAAACACTAAGAGTCATGCAAAATACAGGCGATGAACCGTCAGCCCTGTGATGAACCAATGCCCTAGCCATCAACTAGAATGAAAAAAAGGAATCACTGGAGATTCATCGACTGTCTAGGCGATAGACTATCGGCCATACAACGAACCATCGCTTGACCCATCAACCATGAAGCAAAAAATCAGAGTTTGAATTTTAAAACTCCAGTTATGGAATCATATAAATACCAAGTATTAGGGTTTATTCCATATCTTTGGTCATTAGTTTCATACTTTCTCCTCTCTTGAAATTTGTGTAACGCTTTTCATTGAGATTGGAATCTAGAGATTAAGATCTGATTATTAGTTCTTATATTTTCCATTGAAGATTGAGAAGAACAATATTGTGACTTTTGTAAGTACTCTCTTGAATCTATTTATGAACATCAATATATCTTTGATTTCTCATATGGAGATGAGTAGCTAAACTTTCATAACTAGGGTTATGGGAGCCTTAATATAGAGAATTGTTTGGGGTTGTGAATCGGTTTGATTCTAACATCTATCAAAATTACATGAATCTTTCTTCATTATAATGACATCTCGTGGTTACAAACTTGAGAAGTGAGCCCATGAACCCCACTTGTATGACAAGAAAGTGGATGCTGGGAAAAGAAGTGATTCACATGAAATCCATAGGTTTACCCTTTGGGTTAATGGGTTAATGCCTTAACAGGATTAACCCTCTTGAGAGTGTTATTGAATAATGAATGAATCCTTTAAGTTTGAGAGAAGTAAAGGGTGAAACACCTATTAGGTTGAGAAACACATGGGTAATTCTTACAATTCAATAATTCTTGCAATTGAGTACACAATTTAGAATTCGAGCACAAATTCACAACCCTAACTATTTGAACATCTTGGTGAGCATAACTCTAGTTAATTCATTCTCATTGAAACTACATCTACATTAACTCTCATTAGCTGGACCTTTGTGTGATACAAATACGAAAGACTATTGTTAACATATTAAAACCCTCTTTATTTTGAAACTTTCGATCAACAGTCTAATAACAACCACAATACTTAGTGAACATAGTATTCCCTGTGGGATTCGACCCCCAACCCAGTCGGGTACAAAATTTGGCAGTGACTACTTACACTTTCGTAAGAAATTTGTAATTTGGGCATATCAAATTTTGGTGCCATTACCGGGGAATACGGTTGTCAATTAAGTTTGTGCTTGTTAATTGACCTTTGGTCAAGTTTCCCAAATTTTACTTTTGTTTGTTGTTTTTGTTCTATGAAGGAGAGTTATTGGGTATTCCAAGTACAAGGAGATCGGGTGCACCATTATTACCAATACATCTGGAATTATAGTTAATTGGTAGAATGGCAGATCCCCAAGATGCTGAAAAACTAGCTGCTTTGGCTAGAGCTCAACTAAATCAGCAAAATGACGGTCAGTAGGCACATCATCCTAATCCTGATGATGATGATTTGGGGGATGACGACTTGTTAGATCCTGTTAATCCAAGGTATGCAAAAAATATGACTGCACTAGTGCATCAGAATATAAATAGAAATCACCCCTTTAGGGAATGGCAAGAGCGTCAACTAGTGCAATTTGATCTGAACGATGACGAAGATGAAATGGATGGAGTAGGTGCAACTGGAGCTATCATCCCTCTACCTCCAACACTAGGAGATAAATTTAATATTACCAGTACGATGATTCAACTTCTTTATCTTAAGTGGTTGTTCGATGGTATTCCTTGAGATGATCAAAACATGCATTTGCTGAATTTTGTCACCATTTGGAAGTCGTTTGATAATCCAGGAGTGGGTAAGAATGATATCCGGTTGTATTTGATTCCATTTTCTCTGTTTGAGGAGGCGAACAATGGTTAAATGAACTAACTCCCAACTCAAAAACCAACTAGAGGTAGTTGAAAGAGGCATTCCTAGAAAGGTTCTTTCCATCCTTCGGAAGGGTACAGTTGAGGGATGAAATTAGTAACTTCCAACATCTTCCCACTGAAGCTCTTCATGAGACCAGGAGAAAGTTTAAAAAGAAGCTGATGTAATGCTCGAACCATAACATGATGGATATTTATTTGATAAAGACTCTTTATTGGGCTTTGAATTCTATTATGAAGCCATTCATGGATAATGCTATAGGAGGGCCGTTTGCTGACCTTACTTTTCTAGAGGCCTCGGAGATGCTTGATCAGATAACCAAACAGATTAGAGCTTGGCATAACAGGGATTCTGTGGTAGCAAGCTCTATTGTGTCTGGTAGTATGACTGCAGAGCAATGCAAGAAGGAGGAAAAACGTGACCAGGATATGGTATATTTAAAGACACAGATGGATTTGTTAACTAAAATCTATTATTTGGAAATATAGAGAAGGTCAAAGATGTTGTATCCGAGGAAAGAGTTGATTCTGATTCAAAAAAAGAGGCAAGCTATCTAAATAATCAGTGGGGTTTCCGAGGTAGTAGCCAAGGAAATCAAGGTCAGAACTATTATGATAAAGCTGGTTACAAGGATAGAGATCAAGGGAACTAGAAGAGATAAAATGATAGGAGTGAACTGTATGTACCTTCTGGAAGAAGAGATAATACTGTAACTAGATCTGGCAAGATTTCCATGGAGGACATGATGGGGAAATTATTAAAGGGAGTTGAGACTACCAACTTAGGGTGACTACTATGAAAAGTGATTTTTCTTCCATAAGTCAGTTGGTAAGCTCACACCCTACTTCTATTAAGTAGTTGGAGCAGTAGATGATCCAACTCTCAGTAGCATTGAATCAAAGAAAGATTAAAACTTTGCCAAGTGATATAGTTCAGAATTCTTGAAATGATAGCTCCTGCATGGCAATTACCACATGGAGTGGTAAGGTTTTACCAGGCCCATCTTTGGGCAAAGCTATGATTGCAGAGGATATTGAGCATGAAGAAACTTATCCAGTGGAGTCTGAGAAATTGGATGAAGTTATTGATCGTACACCATCAAACCATCAGTAGGTTGATAAGTTGGAAACAAGCAAGGGAAACGAGACCGAAGTGGTGGTTACTACAATCCCAAAACTACCTTCTCTATTTCCCCATCGCTTGAAAAAAAAGGCTGACGACACAAAGTTTGGCAAGTTTATGGCTATGCTTAAGCAGTTGACAATTAATTTGCCATTGGTTGAGGCATTGGAGCAAATGCCTGGGTATGCAAAGTTCATGAAAGAACTTATTCCCAAGAAGCAGACAGTTAGTTATGAGATAGTGGACAATCTCCATCATTGTGGTGCTATTTTCACAAGGTTGTTGGTGCATAAGAAGGAAAACCCAGGAGCATTTACTATCCCATGCATTATTGGACCTCTTAATTATCAAAATCTCTAGTGATTTAGGGGCCAATATAAACTTGATGCCGCTTGCTATGTATAAGAAACTGGGTTTGGGGGATCCTACTCCCACAAACATGAGATTAGTTATGGCAGATAGGTTTGTGAAGTGGCACATGGGGATTCTATATGACGTATTAGTTAAGGTGGCCAGTTTTATACTTTCAGCTGATTTTGTCATTCTCGATTGCGAGATGGACTTCGAGGTGCCCATAGTCTTCGGTAGACCTTTTCTCGCATCCAGAAATATGCTTATTGATTTAAAGGAAAATGTGCTACTATTCAGGCTGAATGATGAAGTAGTTTGATTCGATGTATGCCAGTCCATGAAACAGCATAAAGATATAAGCATATTTTCTATTGTGATATGTATTATAAGGAGGATCAGGAAGTACCTATAAAGAAAAAATTTGTTATGAAGACTTTAGCTGCTGTATTAACGAATTTTGATCAAGATGGTATTGAAGATTATGAGGAGACTGTATATGCCTTGACGGGCATGTGGTCTTATTCTTATGCATCCAAGAAGCTGGATCTGGACTTGAAATATCATCCAAGTCCACCAGTCAAGCCATCAATTGAAGAGCCACCTACTTTGGAGCTGAAAGAGTTGCCTGGTCATTTGAGGAATGTGTTCCTGGGTAGTAATAATACACTAACTGTTATTATTGTGGCTAACTTAGGTGAACAACAGGTGGAAGCCCTTATTTCTATTCTTAAGAGATATAAGAGGGCTATTGGTTGGACAATTACAGATATTATCAGCATTTCTCTTGGTATATGCATACTAAAATCCAGCTAGAGGAGGATTGCATCCCGACTATTAAGCATCAGCATTGTCTAAACCCACCTATACAAGAGGTGGTAAAGAAAGAAATCATCAAGTGGCTAGATCCAGGAGTGGTATATCCCATATCAAATAGTAAGTGGGTAAGTCATATTCAGTGCATGCCCAAGAAAGGGGACATGACAGTTGTGGCTAATGAGATGAACAAGTTGATCCTACTCAGGCCTATTACTAGATGAGGGTGTGTATGGATTACATAAAACTCAACTTGTGGACACTAAAGGATTATTTCCCCATGTCTTTTATGGATTAGATGCTTGATCGGCTAGCGGGAAGATGTTGGTACTGCTTCTTAGATGGGTATTCTGGTTACAACTAGATTTTTATTATTCCTAACGATTAGGAGAAGACAACATTCATGTGCTTATATGGCATATTTGCTTTCAAGAGGATGCCTTTTGGGTTGTGTAATGCACCTTTCACTTTTTGATATTCTCTGATATGGTTAAAGACACCTTAAAGGTGTTTATAGATGATTTCTCGATTGTCGATGATTCTTTTGAGCTCTGCTTATTGAATCTGAGTGGGGCCATACAGCGGAGTGAGGATTTCAATCTTGTGCTTAATTGGAAGAAATGCTATTTCATGGTAAAGGAGGGCATTGTTCTCGACACAAAATTTCAGTAAAAGGGATTGAAGTTGATCGAGCTAAAGTTGAGGTTATAGAGAAGCTTCCACCTCCTATTTCAGTAAAGGGGGTGCGAAGTTTCCTTGGTCATGCTAGCTTCTATAGGAGGTTCATATAGGACTTCTCAAAGATTGCAAATCCCCTTTGCAAACTTTTGGAGAAGGAAGTCAGATTCTCTTTTGATGATGTTTGCTTAAAGGAATTTGAATGCCTTAAAGAGAATCTGGTTGATGCTCTTATTATTGTTGCACTGGATTGGTCAAAACCATTTGAGATCATGTGTTATACAAGTGGTGTTGCCCTTGGAGCTGTGCTGGGATAATAGATAGACAAATTGTTTCATCTAATTTATTACGCTAGCAAAGCACTGAATAGAGATCAAAAGAACTACACCATCACATAACAGGAATTTCTTGCAGTAGTCTATGCTTTGGAGAAGGTCTTGGCTTATTTACTAGGAACCAAGGTGGTGGTCCACACTGACTACATAGCCTTGAGATATTTGATGGCAAAAAAGGATGCAAAACCAAGGTTGATCAGATGGCTGTTGCTACTTTAAAAATTTGACTTTGAAGTCAAAGATAGAAAGGGTTGAGAAAACCAAGTTACGGATCATCTGTCAAGGCAAGAAAGTGAACAAGCAGTTAGAGATGAATTCGAGATCAATGATGCATTGCCAGATGAGGAAATCTTGGCTGCTGTCATGGAGAAAATACCTTGGTATGCTGATTTCGTAAATTATGTGGTGAGCGAGGTGATACCAGAGAATCTTTCTTTTTATTGAAGGAAAAAAAATTTCCATGATGTAATCCATTACTTCTGAGATAAGCCCTATCTTCTTAGAAAATGTGTGGATGGTATTATTAGATAGTGCATCCTAGAAGTAGATATGTTTTGTATACTGGAAGCGAGCCATGCTTCCCCAGTTGGAGGTCACCATGCAGGTGATCATACTGCAAGGAAATTGCTTTGAAGTGGCTACTAGTAGCCCTCTTTTTTCAAAGATGCCTACGAGTTCGTGAAGAGGTATGACCAATATGAAAGGCAAGGGTCCATTTCAAAGTACCATGAGATGCCAATATCTAAAATACTAGAGGTAGAATTATTTGATGTCTGGGGCATTGATTTTATGGGGCCCTTTGTGAGCTTATTTGGGATAATGTACATATTAGTGGCCGTTGACTTTGAGTCAAAATGGGTTGTGGCAGTGACTCTGGTGGATAATAAAGGAAAGCAAGTTATTGCATTCTTAAAGAGAAATATCTTCTCTCACTTTGGGTACCACGTACCATCATAAGCGATGAAGGATCATACTTTTGCAATAAGATATTCAGAGCTGCCTTGGCAATACCACCCACAGACCAGTGGGCAGGTGGAGATCTCTAATCGAGAAATTAAAGCTATCCTAGCCAAGACTGAAAATACTAGCAGGAAAGATTGGTCTAAGAAGCTGGATGATGGCTTATAGTCATATCGAACATCTTTCAAGACACCAATTGGCATGTCACCATACCAATTGGTTTATGGTAAGGTGTATCATTTGTCGACTGAACTGGAGCATAAAGCACTGTGGGCCCTAAAGTGGAATAATCTGAACAGGAATGAAGCAGCGGATAAGAGACTGGGCTAACTGAATGAGATAGATGAGTGCCTTCTAGAAGCTTATGAAAGGACTGACTTGTACAAATAAAGAATAAAGAAGTACCATGACCACAAATTGAAAAGTAGGATTTTCAAAAAGGTGACTTAGTGCTCATCTAGAGTATTGGAACTCAAAAATAATGACAGAAGTGTCTTCAAGGTCAACGGTCAACTAGTCAAACTGTACATCGATCTAATGTACTCAATAAGAAGTATTGATACTATCTATCTATATAAAGACTGAGTAATCGAGAGAACTAAGTCTTGCCACAATGATAAATCAGGACCTAGTGGGAGGCACCATGATGTGTTGTTGTAAAGCATTAGTTTAAGTTATCTCATTATTTTGTGCAAGCTAAAGTATTTGTGTAAGTGTGCAGGTCTGAAAGTATAGAAAGACAGAAGGTAAAAAAGTTGGGGGTGACCAACGGGTTACCCAATGGATTGTCGATGACTCGATGGACCATCGTGGTAGCCATAGCAGCAAAGTAGAAACAAGGTTACTGGAAGAGTAGCGATGGTTTGACCAACGGACAATCGCATATTCGATAGATTATTGACTTAACTATCGCTAGTATGTCTCCAGGTATATTCACTAAAAAGGGATGGCAGTTTGACCTACGGGCCATCGCACATGCGATGAACCATCGCTTGAACCATCGCAAGAACCCTATTTCAGTGGGTCGGGTCGAATTAGTTTAAATAGTTAGATTTTTCATTCTTATCCGATCCAAATGATTTTAAGTTGATAATTTAAGGTCGTTGAATAATGCCTCAAGTATTCTAGTACCTGAGACCATCTAGTGTCCCTGAATTCAAAGAATCTGAGACTTTTCATCACCTCCTTAAACTTCTCATGTTCTCTTCCCCCATTTATTTAAACTTCATCTCCTCTTTAGTCTTTCAAACATAAGAAACAAGAAGTCTTCTCAAAAACAAAAGGGTGAACTTGTATCCAGTATTTAAAGTGAAACGAAGGATATTATTCAAGTATTGCAATACTCAGGTATGATCATTTTGTTGGCTACAGTTTATTCATCTCTAAGAACAAATAAACTATGTGAAGTCTGTGAATATTGAAATACTTCTTTTGATTTTGATTTGATTCTGAGAGTGGTCTGAGCTAAGTTGACACATAGCAAACATTGCTCAAGAACAAAATCCTAGGTGAATTAAATTCAAATTCAAGGCTCAAGATTCCACCATTAATTTTCTAGAATTCCCCAACTAAGGTATGTGAAGTGTTTATCCTACGGTTCCTTCTACCCTTGGAGTCCCAAAAACTCTTTTAAAGTTCATGTAGAGTGATTTCATGATTTCCATGATTTGAATTAAAGTGTATTCATGATTTATTGCAAGATTCATGTAGATTTAATTGATATGTGTGCTTTATCATGTGAATCCATGTTGAAACTCTTGGAATTGTGTAATTGGAATTGAATCATGATGCCTACATATTGTGTTAGTATTATGTGCATTTATTGTGCCTCACAAGTGTTTGATGAATTGTCCATATGAGTTGAATAGTGAAATTATATCATGTTAGCATGTATACAAGTTCATGTCATGCAAGTGTTTGCTTGAGTGCCCAAATGAATGAACGATTACTTAGTTAGTTACCATGTCTCAAGATTATGCCATGTCTTTTAAGTTTATGCTATCGAGTCCTGAGGGTATTTAATACTCGACAATTTAGTTGTTTGTCTAGAGTCATGGTTAGTCACAGAGTAGAATCAGTCAAGTCTCGATCAATAGAATTCAGTCAGTTATAGAACTTAGGAAAACTCAGTGAACTCAAATCATTCTAACTCAGTTCAGTAAAATTAGTTCAATTGAGTTATACAGTACGATCAGTAATAGTTTAGTCTAGCCTAGTACAGTTTAGAATTCAGTCTAGTGTCTATTCAGTTGGGAGTAAGATTCATCATCGAGTGAACCCAAGGTTGGGGATTCACCTGCCAGTAGAGGGTGAAATCCTTAGAAACAGTCCTTGCATTCCATAACTACGTAGCCAGCATAGGTTGAGAACCAACCTACCAGTTGAGGGTTGATAAGGTGATCTACTTGCCAGTTGAGGGTACCACCATTCTCGTTCAGAGTTCCTGCCAGATGAGGGTGAATCAATAATTGTCCTTACCCGTGGCACGGTATTGACACACTTCTAACTAGGGTTACAGGTTGGACCCCAAATCAGTTACAGAAGGGTCATGTCGGTTAGATGATTACTTCTCATAGTCTCAATTTTAGATTCAGTCTCAGTATGAAACTCAATTCAATTCCACAGATTCAGGACTGTTAGACATAGTCACTCAGCTCAATACGGATTTCAGTAAAGTTCCATAGAATCAAGACTTTTAGATATAGTTATTCAGTATCAGTATACTCAGATATCAGTTAATCAGTATTCAAATTTAGTATTCAGTGTTATTACGATCCTAGTACAGTTTACATATTCATGCATGTACTCTCATTCAGTCATACTCATAGTATTTAGTTAGTATTGTTCATGTTTATGAACCCATGCATTTCAGCCTACCTCAGTAAGCATACCAGTACACTCAAAGTACTGAGACATGCTTTTTTTTTTGCTATGATGTCTTATATCATAGGTTCAGACGCAGGGTTCACGAGCACCCTTATAGTTTAGACTCTTCGCATACAGAGTTACTGGTGAGTCTTCATATTTCGAGGACATGATTATCTATTTCAGCATTTCAGTTTATTTTTAGTAGTCGGAGTTAGTTGGGAACTTGTCCCATCAACTCCACAGTTCAGACAGTTTAGAGGCTTTTTAGACTAGAGTTTTTTCAGACACTTGTTCAGTTTTCAGTATTGATGTTTAGTTTTGGTATTATGATACCATATTTAGTATTATTTGTAGTATTGAACCTTATGGCCAGTTTTCTATCTAATTTTTTCATATTTCAATAATATTCTTATTCAGTTATACCAGTCATGGGTTAGCTTATGGTCCTTCGGGATTATGAGCATCATGTATTATCCGAGATACAGACTCGGGGCATTACAAACTTGGTATCAGAGCCTAAGGTTCAACAAAATCCTAGGAAGTCTGAAAGCCGTATCTAGTAGAGTCTTGTGCATGGGTGTGTTGTGTGCCACACTTATAGACAAGAGGCTATGAGTTGTTTTAGGAAAAGTTTCCCTTATTTCAGTATTTATGTTGTGCGAGTGAGCATGAGCTCCAGTTAAATCAGTCAAATCCTTTCTCTTCCATATATAGAAATATGCCTCCAAATAGGACTAAGGAAAGAGGAATAGGAGATCAGCCAGAACCCCATCCCATCCAGACAGACCCACTGGATGAATACGTTTCCCATACTGAGTTTAGAGCAGCATTCACCACCTTAGCTCATTCTGTGGAAGCCCAGAATGAATGCCCAACTGTCGTTTTGGCCAACCCAGTGGCCAAAACTACTGCTGCCAAGATTCGGGACTTCACTCAAATGAACCCTCTATCATTTATCGGGTCGAAGTAAGATGATGACCCTCAGGAATTTCTTGATCAAGTATAGAAGGTTACTGATATTATAGGGGTGACTGCAGTTGAGAGTACTGAGTTGTTAACATATCAGTTGCAGGATGTGGCTCACTCATGGTTTAAATAGTGGAAAGCAGAGAGTGCCGTAGATGCGATAGCTAATGAGTGGCATCGAGTTTGCATTGGTTCACTGGAATTGGATGTTGGGAGATGAGAAAAACATTTATCAACACGATAGTCGATATGACGCGTCAAGATCGTGTTGTTCATTGGTTTAGGATTCCAAAGGTGCTTCAAACGAAGTCCAAAAAATCCAAAACTTACTCGAGAACACCTATTGACATTCCTGATCATGAATTAACTCAAATATGAACACTTAATGGGCGTAAAGGTCCCGAAATAAGATTTCCAACTTTCAAAGGCTAAAATAACAAGAAGTCTGAATACTTAGCTAGAATTTTCTAAGTATGGGACCCCTTATCAAGCTTAAAATGACTGAATTAAGCTAAGAATTTTGTGGAGTTTTATATTAGCAAAAGACTTTAACCGCATAAGTAATCATTCAAACAAGGGGATCTAGCCATACTCATATCCAATTGGACATAGGACTTTAACCACATGTCCACACATTCAATTGGGCATGGGACTTTGACCTCATGCTCACACATTAGGTAAGGGACTCTTACCTCATGCCACACTTGGACTCTAACCACAAGCCGTTCTATTTGGGGAGGTTCTCTAACCTCAAGAGATCTCTTTAAGCAAGGGACTTTAACCTCGAGCATTATCATTGGGCAATGGACTTAAATCTCGAGCCATTCATAAGGCAATGGAATTTGACCTAAAGTCATCACAACTATCATTAGTTGGCATTTGGGACTTTAACCCTTTGCCTATGCATCAACATACATTCAATATGCCATTTATGGACTTTAACTAATTTAGTCAATTCAACACTATACATGGCCACATGGTCCTTATGGGAGCCTTCATTGCTCAACCATCTTAATAGGCCAATGTCTTCACTTAATTCAATATACAAAGCAAGTTATAGTCATCAAGACCCTTACAATAATTATATGCCGCATTCTCACCATACTTGGGTTCAACCCACAATTTAAGTTCATCTTTATATCTAGGGACTTTACCCTTTCATTAGCCAACAACCAAGGGTATCAATTTTATCACACATGGTTCATAATTCCTTTAACACATAATTTATCATTCATCCTTGTTGATTTGGGCCATTGGCCTAGTTCTATACATCAACAACATATGACTAGACAACTCACGTAGATATTTTCGCAAACACCTTGGGTGCATACCTTCAATAAGGCCATTTCAATGGTATATCTTATCAAGATAAGGGTTACTCATGACCATATGTTAATCCACATACAACAAGCACCCACATATGTAATTATCATCAATATCATATATAAACATAAGTCTAACAAAGATTCAACATCATACATCATTAGACAACAAAACCACCTTGTACACTTACTAATCCAAGTGTGAAAAACATTAGTTTAGAGATATTTAAGGAAAGAAAGAGATACATTCCTTAAACAAGATGACACGCCATCAATCTTGGCCTCTTCTTGCCACTAGATGGGCTCCCTTCAAACCCTAGCCTCAAATCTTGCTTCAAAAAGCTTTTTATAGTGTTTGGAATGTTTGAGCCTTGGAAAATGAGGACTTAGGAGGCTATAATGACTTATATAGTGATAGGATTTAGGGTTTTAGGAAAGTTAAATAACCAAAAGGTCCTTAACTAAAAGCTGAGAAATGACTTCGTGTTGGGGTACGACTTCCCCATACTATTCCCTTAGCAATCGTACCCTAGGGTGCGAGTTGTTACCTAACTCGTACCCTAGGCTTCTCCTTGGCTAACTATTTTGTTGTGGGTACGAGTGAGAACCTTTGATTCATAACCAAGGGGTACGACTTATACCCTAGTCATATACACAAACCGTATACAAAATAGTCCACTCCAAAACAAGACCTCACTTCATACGATTGAGTTACATACGACTCGTATGCATTGGGTTCGGTCAAAGGAAGGTCATTTTATATAGAAAATAGTATGAGACCCTCATGGACTAATCAATGTACGAAAGGGGAGGGTAAAGTGGTTACGATTCATGACCAAGGGTATGACTTAAGTCTCTAGTCATACCTAAATAAGATACACAAAAATGAAGTTGTTTCTCATTGGTTCAAATCTAGGTGTTTCCATTCTCCCCCACTTGTATCATTCATCTAAGAATGAAGGGTAAGGTAAGAGTGTACACAAGGTAACATATCATCACACATCACTTCAATCAATGTCAAAACAAGCACTCAACAAGGATACAACACACATTATGCGTATTATTAATCAATCTTTCATCTCATCGACTTTGGGACTCTAACTTATTTCACAACTTAGGGACTTCAACACATCAACTTTCAAAGACATCAAGAAACTCAAAGTATTGAGGACTTTAACCCACCACAACAAGACACACATAGTTTCAAAGCATTAGGGACTTGTACCCATGGCCTAACTAAACACATAACCAATTCAAATTTGGGGACTTGAACACAAGCCACAGCTTAATCTCAAACATTGGGGACTTTAACCTATCATCTATCAAAGACACAAATCAAGTAAAGAGTTTTAACACATACCTTCATCACAAGATTCCAGAATAGTAAATAAATGTGGGTACTTGGAGTTCATGTCCTCTTCTGCCTCCCAAGTAGCTTCCTCGAACTTTTGGTTCCTCCATAGAACCTTCACCAAAGCTACTTCTTTCGTTCGCAACCGGCAAACTTATCGATCCAAGATCCTCACCGGTATCTCCTGGTAGGACAAAGATTCATAGATACCAACATCTTCTGAGGGGACAACCAAGGAAGGATCACCCACATATTTCCACAACATAGAGGCATGGAAAATTGGGTGAATGGAGTCCATACTAGAAGGCAACTCCAACTCATAGGCAACATTACCAACCCTCTTCATAATCAAGTAGGGCGCAACATAGTGGGGACTAAGGTTCCCCTTTTTACCAAACCATATCACTCCCTTCATGGGAAATACTTTCAATAATACCCAATCGCCAATGCAAAACTCTAAGTCCCTACGCCTCTCATCCGTATAAGACTTTTGACGAATATGAGCGGTTTTCAACCTATCATGAATTATCTTCACATTCTCTAACGCTTGGTGAACTAAATCAGGGCCAAGCAACTTACCCTTGCCAACTTCATACCACCCAATAGGATATCGACATCTCCTACCATACAATACATTAAAAGGTACCATGAAAATACAAGAGTGGTAATTATTATTATAGGAGAACTCAATCAAAGGCAGTGGTCATACCTACTACCACCATAATCAATCATACAAGCCCTCTACATATTATCTAATGTTTTGACAGTTCTCCCCATTTGTCCATCCATTTTCAGGCAGAATATAGTACTAAGGCACACCTTAGTTCCCAAACCTATTTGGAATGACTTCCAAAAATAGGATGAAAATAGAGGACCACGATCTGAGATGATAGACAGTGAAGCACCGTGCAACTTCATAATCTTTGCAAATACAACTTAGAATAATCTTCTATCAAGAAATTAGTTCTCATGGGGAAGAAATGGGCTAACTTAGTCATTCTATCAACGATGACCCAAATGCAATCACATTGATTTTGAGATCTAGGGAGACTAGTAACGAAATCCATATTAATTGCCTCCCACTTCCACTCAGGCAAGGTAATCTCTTAGTACAAACCACCGGGCCTCATGTGCTCAACTTTTACTTGTTGACACACCATACACTTGGCCACATAGCTAATAACATCATGCTTTATATTATTTCACCAATAGAACTCTTTAAGGTTATGATACATCTTAGTGGAACCAGGATGACTAGCATAATGGGCTCCATGAGCCTCGGCCACAACCCTTTCCATCAATCCATAGATGTCGGGACCACATAGCCTACCTTGGTACCTCAAGGTACCATCATCATCAATCACAAAGTCTGTAACTTTGTGTTGACCCACATTAGTCTTGATCTTTATCAAGTCGGGGTCTAATACTTACTTCTCCTTTATCTCAACAATAAGAGATGATTGAGAAATAGTGAATATTTCTCACCTATTCCTACTTATCCATCAACATGGGCCACACTTCTCATGAATGACCTACTAAGATCATAGGCGACTGCATTCGTGTTACTGAGATAGTAATAAAAAGTCATATCATAGTCTTTCAATAGCTCAAGGCACCTTCTTTGTCAGAGATTCAACTCTTTCTAAGTAAACACATATTGAAGGCCCTTATGATCTAAAAAAAATGTCGACATAAACACCATAAATATAATGCTGCGAAATCTTCAAAGAAAAGACCACGGCTAAATAACTCTTAAGTAATGGGTGCAGTAGTTCTTCTTATGAACTTTCAATTGCTTAAAAAAATAGGCCACCACCCTACCATAGTACATCAACACGCAACTGAGATTGACACGAGAATCATCATAATACACCACAAAACCATCACTACCCTCAGGCAAGGTCAAAATCAAAGCCGGAGTCAATTTATCTTTTAACTTCGTGAAACTACCCTCACATGCATCGGACCACAAGAACTTGACTTTTTTTTGGGTCAACTTGGTCAACGGGGTAACTATAGTGGAAAAACTCTCCACAAACCTTTTATAATAACCGGCTAAACCCAAGAAGCTCCAAATATCGGTTAGAGTCACAGGTCTAGGCCACTTCTTAACCACCACGACCTTTTAGGGATCAACCATGATTCCTTCACTAGAGATGACATGACAAAGAAAAGCTACGGCTTTTAACCAAACCTCACACTTGGAGAACTTAGCAAACAAATAATGATCCTTTAAAGTTTACAACATGGCACAGAGGTGATCTACATAATCTGCATCACTCTTAGAATACACTAAGATGTCATCAATGAAGGAAATAAAAAACATGTCTAAGAACGGATGAAAGAGCCTATTCATCAAATCTATGAATGTCGTCAGGGCATTGGTCAACCCAAAAGACACGAAAAGAAACTCATAGTGACCATATTGGGTTCTAAAAGTAGTCTTAGGGATATCTGCATCCCTAATCTTAAGTTGATGATAACCCGATCTAAGATCAGTCTTAGAGAAATACTTCACACCCTGAAGTTGATCAAAAAATCATCGATCCTAGGAAAATAATATTTATTATTTACAATTACTTTGTTCAACTGACGATATTCAATGCACATATAAAGGGAGTCTTCCTTCTTGCACATAACTAACACGGGAGCACCCTACAGAGACACACTAGGATGGATAAAACCTTAATTTAAGAGGTCCTTCAATTGCTCCTTAAGCTCTTTCAACTCTGTCGGAGCCATTCTATAGGGAGGGATAAGGATAAAGATTGGATGAGTGTCTAGAATAAGATCAATCCCAAAATCAATTTCCCTATTGGGAGGAATACTAAGAAGATCATTAGGAAATATTTTGGGAAAATCATTAACCATGGGAATGAATTCTAGAGAGGGCTCTTCAGAGTTATAATGTTTAACTCAGACCACGTGATATAAACACCCCTTTTCAATCAACTTTTGAGCTTTAAGGTAATAAATAAATCTTTCCTTAGGACCAACACTAGTGCCAGAAATATAACCAAAGAAAGACATAGCACCCTTTGGTATGGGAGGAGGTGGAGTAGCAATAGGGGTACTGCTGGGCCAAGAAGCTGCTAGAAAGGGGCACTCACACTGTATGTACCCAACTTGATGTATATAACGAGGCTACACTAGATGCATACTCACTCTTAAAACATAGGATGAAGTGGGCCATCCTACCTTTTCTTATCCTTGGCAATCCCAAAACAATGTATATAGAGATGTAAAGCCATGGGTGTAGGGGAGTGGGAAGTGTGGTATACAACCCTTGAGGAAGGAGGCATGATTTGGCACTCCTATAATTTGTGCATTGGCCATAAATCCTAGTGACATCATTACATATCTTGGGCTAATAGAATAGTTTCTCTAGGATCGTGAGGGTCTTTTCAACCCCAAAGTGTCCCATCAAACCACCATTATGTGCCTCTCTCATAAATAATTCTCGCCAAGAACTAGAGGGCATACAAAATCTTCTTTCTTTAAACAAATACCCATCAAACTTGGAATAGGAAGTGAAACCTTGATCTATTTTTCCCTACCCCACTCCTCACAATCTCTAAATATAAGGGAAAATATGGGTTCCTCGGGGTACATCAACTTAAGACTCAAATTCCATTAATTTAGAAGACAATGTAGAAATGAGCACATGTTTCCTAGATAATGTGTCGGCAACCACATTCTCTTTTCCCTTTTTGTATTGAATGACATAAGGAAAGGTTTATAGGATCTCAATCTATTTTGCAAGTCATTTGTTTAGCTTACCTTGGGCCCTATGATTTTTCAAGGATTCCTGGTCCGTTCGGATCACAAATTCTTTAGGCCACAAGTAATATTGCCAATTACCCAAGGCTTAAATCAAGGCGTATAACTCTAGATCATAAGTGGAATAAGCATAGCCTTCAAGGTTTAAAATACCTTGGCTTGATCTTCACCCCATTTGAAAGGTTTTTCCTTTCGAATGACCTCGGTTAAGGGAGCAGTGATGGTACTAAATCCTTTGACAAACTGCCTATAAAAACTAGCCAACCCATGAAAGCTTCGTACTTCACTAATAGATTTTGGAGTTGGCCAATTCTTTATAAAATCTATGTTAGATTAATACACCTCTACTCCTCTTGAGCTTACAAAAAATCCCTAAAACACATCTTCATTCACACCAAAATAGCATTTTTCAAGATTAGCATACAACTTTTCCTTTCTAAGGACTTCAAACACACTTTTCAAATGTAAAACATTCTCTTCAAGGGATTTGCTATAAACTAGGACATCATCAAAGTACACAACAACAAACTTTCTAATGAACGGTTTCATCATATGAGTCATCAACTGTATGAAAGTACTAGGAACATTAATGAGACCAAACGGCATGACCATCCATTCATAGAGACCAAACTTGGTCTTGAAGGTGGTCTTCCATTCATCACTCGATTGTATTCTTATTTGGTGATATCCACTCCTAAGATCAATCATTGAAAACAAACATAAACCATTAAATTCATCAAGCTTATCATCCAATCAGGGAATGGGGTAGTGATACTTTACTTTAATTTTATTGATGGCTCGGCAGTCCACACACATGCACCATGTCACATCTTTTTTGGCACCAACAATACCAACACCGCACACGAACTCATACTTTCCTTGATGTACCCCTTGTTGAGGAGTTTCTCAAATTTTCTTTGAAGTTCTTTGGTATCCATAGGGTTACTTTGGTATGTCATCTTGTTAGGCAATCAAGAGCCCGGCACGAAGTCTATTTGATGCTCGATTCCCCAAAGTGGGGGTAAACCTTGTGAAAGTTCCTTTGGGAACACATCTTCAAAATCATGGAAAACAAAGGAGATTGAATGGAGGATATGAGAAGTAGAGGGGTTAGTATTAAAAACATGGGCTAGGAGAAGCATGGATGTTTTGTCATCATGCTCTTTGAAAAGATATTCCTTCCTAGCCAACATCTCTATAAGATCATTTCCCTTTGATAGCATTGCATTCTCCCTACCGTCTTCCTCTACATACACGGGTTAGTTTTGGTTAGGTGGACCTTGGAATGAGGGAATTGGATTTGGTGGAGGTTGAGATATTTGGTTGGAATAGAGGAATCGGGTTTGGTGTAGATTGGGGCATTTGGCTTCTAAGTTATTCTTGTTGGATTTGATTGACTTGACGATGAAATGGTCTCATGGGATTTTAGCTTTGAGGATAAGAAATAGTTTGGGTGGTGAGATTTTGTGGAGGCCTTGGTGGATTAAACATTTGGTGGAAGCTTTTCAAGGTAATGGTAGTGGAAGTGTTTTGAGCATGTCCACTTGAGTAAGAATAGTAGTTTTGAGGAGTAGAAGGATGGGATTTACTTTGACTTTTAATGTGATCAAACCTTTCACTCATAGTAGACATATCCCCTTTCATCGATGACATATCGCCTTTGATCGATATCACCTCCATTTGTAGTCTTTTAATGCTACGGATAAAAGCTTCAAGAGAGGCCAAGATAGTATTAGTAGAATTATTGTCCATGGTTTATGATGTTTCTTATTATGTTTTCATGGTACCTAAGAAAAGACACCAATAAACAGAACAAACACGTTAGCTCAAAGAAATATCCTCACAACTCTGCACACCTTGCTTGCTTCACACTTGGATTCACAAGTGTTGAATGTTGGTTTATACTCTGGTGAGAATTTGAGGGATGATATACTCTCTTATACAAAATGGATTTTTGTTTAAGTGACTCAAATAAATCTCGTACGGACTTGATCCAAGAAGCTACAATGAATTAAAAATGAGAAAAGCACACAAAGAAAAAAGATTATGAAAGAAAACAGATTCAAAAACTAATTCACAACCAAGTAGGTGATTACTAGTTGTTAATTAGCATTAGAATCAAGAAAATAAACCTAAGAATCAAAGACAAGAAACTTAAGAATCTTAATTTAATCTTAAGGAAATTGGACGGGTTGAGTGATGTGGCTGCCTCGAAATGACGATTAATGTTGGTTGACGTTTTGGAGATTACTTGTTTCCAATTTGTATTCAATAAATCTTCATCTTGGAGGTGTTATAGGATGCAATGGATGAAAGAAATACAAAGAATTGGACCATTAAATTGCTATTTACAGCTCAAGAGAGTTTGAATTTTCTTGTGGTCCTCTCCTTGTACTTTCATTTGTCTCTTCTTTGAGAATATTTCCTTTTGATGCTTTTTGATTCTTTTCTTTCTTTTAAAGACTTGGAATATTCTTTGCAATAAACAAGTACTATTCCTTATTTCACCTCCTTTTTGGGATTAAACACTCACTTTTTAAATGTTCTTCTTCAACAATATATGAAGATTATGAAGAACACCAAGAACATTCAAAATTGACCCTCAAGCAAATGACCTCAGAATTGGACAGAATTTCAAGATTCAAGCTCATGTTGAAATCATAAACATAACCAACACACGTTCAAGCCCAAAATCTCAACACAACCTTCCAAATTTGAGAACCCACCTTCAAGTTTCTTCAACTCAAGCTCAACAATAGTGGATGACTCAAATCAACCTAGAATAAGCTCAAATTCGATATCTATACTCTAATAGTGTTAGCGAACAAGGATCTAACACTAGAAAAACACAAAATACACAAAAATCCAAGACTCAAAGACTCATCCTAGAGGCAAAATGGGAATATAGTGGTTTTTTTGGATTTTTGGGTTTGACACTTCTTTTTTTGGATTTTCAAGATAACAATCCCAAGATTGACTTTGTAGGAATAAAATCAAGCTCATCTCTGGTACCAAATGACATGATAGAAGGTAAGAAAGATGAAATCTACTTAAGAAAGAAAACGTAAATAATACAAGAATAGAAGATAGGTAAAATGACATAAGAAACTATAAGGAGTTAAGAACTAATGAGTGTATTAAACTCAAAAACCCTTAAAACTAATAGATTCAAACATCAATTTCTTATGTGGACCAAGAGGGATTCAATACCCTCAAAACCCCCATTTCTAAGAAAATATTTACTACAAGTTTCACTAACACTCTTTCATGAGCAATATTCTTTCAATATCAAAAACAAGCTAAAATAAAAATAAACCTAACAAGTAGCTATTTATAGTCTATCACATAATGGGCCTAAAATGACCCATGACTAAAATTACTAAAATACCCTTAAGTGAAACTTATTACTCAATTGCTTCCCTTTTCCCTCGAGTTCACACATCAAGAAGTAAAACCCTTTGGAGGAACACAAAATATATTCACACACGTCCATCTTCATAAATAAACCTTGAAAGATTTGCAATTCTTGAGCTTAGCTCTTTGTAAACGACTTTGATTTCTTTAGGCCTGTATCATATCCTTAACCATTTAACCATTTATTCTATGCATTAGTTTCAAGAAATAAGTCAAACCAAACACTTTGGGGATTTCATTGTACCCCTAATTCAAATTCCCAACTTTTCTCACAACTATAAACAAATTTTATAGTATAGGGTTGGGGTCATAATCGCTATAAAATTCATAAGCTTAGAGAAAATTATCATTCTCAAGTTCAACCAGCATACCATACACCCACATGTTCAAAACCATATGTAAAATTTTGAAATCCATAATTAAACCATGGGAAAACATTACTCAATGATAAGCATTCAAAGCCCCAACCTTTATTTCAAAACCATAACAATAACATAAAAGCCATCTATTAAAAAATATTTTTTTAATAAAATAACAATGAGGGAGGAGCAATATGCCTGAAATACCAAGAAATTTGGAAGAGATAGCACCCTTAGAACCCTAGATGATTACTTTCTTTGAAACCCTAGCCTTAGCTTGAACAGAGAGTTTGAGAGAGAATTTTGGGAGTGTTTTATTGGGAATGATGTGATAATAAAGTCCCAATAAAGGTTTTAAGTCATGGGGTCCAAGGGGTTAAAGTAGGAAATCTCCAAAGTGTCTCTAACTTAAAATCTAAACAAGTGTCATCTTTGACTATGAGTCAACCATTGACTCGTAACCACTCCTTATGATTCGTCACCAAGAGTCATAACCAATACAGTGACCAAGACCCCCACACACTGTCAAACTTATGACTCAACCACCCAACACGAAACCAGACCCTAGGACTCATAAGGTCCACTCGTAGTTGAAACATCCCAAACTTTGGACCATGCAAAATTTTCTAAGCCTTGAACATTCAGTGTATCATACGACTACATCATACCATTCGCATAGAGTGGATACTATTTGAAGTACTTGGTCGTATATTGGTCAGTGTCAACCAAGTTTTATTATTGGTACGATAAGGCATCATACTAGTCGTATGATAGGGTATGATTCATGCTAAGGAGTCAGTAGTATATTGGACAGATTACAGTGTCCAATATTCTGATCAACATATGAGTAGAGGCTACCACTCATATGATGTGGGTACGAGTAGAAGGGGAAAATCGTACCCTGCCATGCATATTTTTTAACTTCTAAGCTGAGGATATTTTAGACATTTTCCACTCCAAAACCCTTAATACCCCACTTTTTAAAACATATTTTAGCCTCTAATAATACATTTTTAAGGATCAAAACACTCTCAAAATCCACTTTGAACTCTCTCTTGAAGATTAGGCTAGGGTTTGTACAAGGTGTCCATATAGAGACTCAAGAGTCAAGTTCTTTCTATGAATCCTCATGAATAAGGCATGTGAATCTTAACTCATAGTTAGTTATCAACTATAATGTGTTTTAAACATTAATTATGATTCATTAATGGTGGTTTTGAAAACCAATATTGAGGGTTTGTTGCATATGATTGAGTATTATTCACTCTTGTTTTAAATTGTGTTTATACATATTTTTGGTGATGGTTTGCCATATGGGTGCTCAGTAATTGCGTCTTATCAAATGGGTTATGAATAACCCCAAACTTGGTGGTTTTTACTTTAGTTTTGGTCTTAGTAATGGTATGCCCTCAATGTGTTTGTGAAAATGTCTAAGAGAATAAACCAGTCACATGATGAGTTGGATTTTGAACTAATGCTTGGTATAAGAATGTTAATGAAGGATATATGATTTTGTAAAGGTTTTGATATAAATGGTTGGTAAAAGGTTTCATGAAGGCCTTGTTAGCTATATGTTGATTTGAATTGTAACCTTGGTGGTTTAAATGGATTCATGGGTTTGAGTCCCTAAATGTTGATATGAATTTATGACTTTCTATAGACAATGGGTTTGAGTCCCAAAGTCGAATGATAACAGTTATAGCATATTATAAGCTTACAAGTAGGGTTGGTATGACGATACCATCGGGATTCCTTTGGCAAGTAATTGGACTAATGGTTGTGTGTATGTTTAAATAATATTCTAATTGAACTTTAAAGAAAGATGTGTAGCCGAGCTTTGAAAGTGGAGTTTGAATGACTAACACTGGAACCCGCGCTAGTTGATGCTAGTGTCTATATGATCGGGAGATTAGAGTCCCCTGAATGGATATATGAGTGAGAGGTTCAAGTCTTATATGTTATATTCAATGGTGTGAAATCACCTTAATCATGCCAAGAGGTTTGATTCCTCCATAATGGGATATAAGTATATGGAGATTCTCTAGTTCGTGTGGCTATACGTACTGGGGCTCTTCTAGCTAGGGGAGTGTTGGACCTATATAGCCCATGGGTGCCTTACTTTATGACAGTTATGCTAGACATCCCCTTATTTCTTATCCGGTAATATATATATATATATATATATATATATATATATATATATTTATGTATGCATACATGTGATTAGACATAATGATTTGACTTGGTTTCATTGATGGCATTATTTAATTCCTCTATCTCTGAGTTACATGCTAGTGTTCCAACTGCTAGCTGTCTCTGTACATTGTATTCTCATGCGATACATGGACTGAGCTTCTTCTTCTATTCCTGTACATTAACCAGGTGATCCAGCAGTTCATGAGATTACCATTGAAGTGGTGATCTTCCATACTTTAAAAGGCATTCATTTTATGGTCCTTTACACTTTGTCTTAGACTTGGTTTAGACATTAATTTTAGCTATTGTCGAGGGCATGTCCCGATATGTTATTAACTTAAATTTTGTAGAGGCTTTGTGGATTGTTGTGGACTTTAGTGTGATGGTTTAGTATGTTGTTTGGTGGACTAACTAAGATACTTTATGAGTTATTATTAGACTTACTTTCCACTATCTTGCTATATGTTCTGAATTCATCCGACACTTGTGGTTGATCTATTGGTTAGGTTCAGTGAAAGGGGTGATCTCCGATCCACGTGGGACTTGAGATACCCATAATAGCCAGGCCCTGGTTTGGGTCTTGACAAACTTGGTATCAGACCCAAGGTCATGGTTATTTGGGTGTCCACAAAGCTATGTCAAGTAGAGTCTCTTTTATGGATTTATAGTGCACCACACTTATAAGAGAAAGTCTATGAGACATAAAGGAATTTTCCCTTACTTTTTGTCTTATTTTTAGCTATAGAGTCTAAGGTCTTGGATTCTTCTGATTTTCGTTTGTTCGTCTTTCAGAATATACCTCTAAGAAGATCTAATGCTCATGCAAACTCCTCTGTCCCGTTAAAGGAAAATGTGGATGGAGCTCGTCCAACTTCTAGGGTCCAAATTATACAAGATATAAACCTAATACACAAAATTAAGGACTCAAGACACAAAAATCAGCAACCACAAGGCAAACAAAACAACACAATAAGAAAACAACAACTAGAAGAAAGGGAGATAAAGAAGAGATGCATAAAAGTAAAGATAGGTAATGCGAACCTTACTATCACCAATGATTAGCACAAGAAGGTGTATCAAACCTTCAAACACACCTTACCAATGTAAGATCAAACCTCACTCTTAGGTGGACCAAAGAAATTCACACTCCTTAATCATACCTTTCTTGCCAATTGATCAACACAATTGAAATCTATCAAATGTATTAATCGCTCAAGTTTGATGTCTTTTCCATGACCTATACTAAGATGGCTTTTCTAAGCCCTACACTAAGAAAAGAAACTACACTAAGAGTGATACTCTTTTTTAATTCATCAAAGTCTAATGAAACTAGAAGCTAAATGGTCTATTTATACTATTACATAACAATGACTAAAATGTCCTTAATGAAGGGTGCTCCTTTGGAGTGTAAAGAAGAGGTCTTAAAAGACAATAATTCCCTTATTTGAGGCACCTATGTGATGTAGAAATCCCTTCTTCTCTCTTTAATTTGGACAAGGCTTTGTAATGGTTCCAAAAGGTCTTCAAGCACTTGCAAATATGAGACTTGATCTTTTGACAATACGAAGCTTGAACCTTCTACAAGACCTTGTAAACCCTGTTCTCTTTATGCTTGTATCACTTGTCCAAGGGTATTTGCATCTAACTGTCCTTATGGGGATCCACTTGCCCCCACGAATCCTGCTCCTGAGGGTGACACCCATACTCGGTTACCTCATGGGGATCTTCCTAATGCTGAGTCTCGTTGCTCCATTACCGTGTTGACTCAGTTGGTGGCATCTCAGTCATAATAGTCTGGTTCCACCGGTGTTTCTATGGGTTTATTTGAGGCCACTAGAGTTGGCCAATTCATGAGGTTGTATCCTCTGATGTTTACAGGTATAAAGGTTGAGGAGGTCCTTAAAGCTTTATTGATGAGATAGAGAAGATCTTTAGGGTTATGCATGCTTCGAAAGTGAAAGGTGTTGCATTTTTTGCCTACTAATTGAAAGATATATCATACCAATGGTACGAGGAGTGGGAGAAGTTGAGAGGTAAGGATGTTAGTTCAATCGTATAGGATATTTTTTTAGTGCGTATCTAGATCGCTTCTTTCCTCAGGAGTTGAGGGATACTAAAGTGAAAGAATTTATTAACTTAAAATAAAGAAGAATGAAAATCAAGGAGCATGCCTTGAAATTCCATAAATTATCCTGATATGCTCCTGAATTGGTATCTAATATGAGGGCCTGAATGAGGAAATTTGTTTCTGGATTGTCTCATGATTTGATACTTGAGAGTAAGGCTACCTTATTGATCAAGGACATGGAAATGTCTAGATTGGTTGTGTATATGCAACAGGTCAAAGAAGAGAAGAAGAAACAAGTTGAGATTAGTGAGAGGCAGAGTAAGCAGTCTCAGTTTTTAAAATAGAATAGGGGTCATCAATTGAGTAGAAAGTAACCTAAGAAGAAGAGTTGGGGGATTCCTAACTCATATTCTATGGCTAGTGCTCCTTACTTAAAGTTGTCAGGGGATATACATTTTTAGGGTGGTGATGCTTCTAAGGCATACAGTGCCCAATCTCAGGCTAGTGGGACCCAATCAGCATCGTCCTACCCTCTTTCCAGATTTTATGGCCAGCATCATTATGTTCAGGATGAGAAAGGAAAGAGCCAATGTTTCATGTGTGGTAATATTGGTCATATGCAATAGGATTGTCCCTTGAGAGTATCTTCTGGGGCAAACAAAATTCTTGTTACTTCTTCTTCAGCTCCAGCACGAAGAGTGCAACTTTTAGCTCCGACACTAGTCAAAACTTCCTTTATACTCTTACTACTCGTTAGGAGTCGAAGGCATCTCTGAATGTTGTTACTTGTATATTAAAAGTCTTTTCCCATGATGTGTACTGCTTACTTAATTTGGGGTCCTCTCTCTCTCTTATATGACCCCATTTGTGACTGTGTATTTTGGTTTTGGTCCTGAGTATCTGTCGAACCCTTTTTCTATTTCCACCCCGATAGAAGACTATTGTCAGAAGAGTTTATAGGGGGTATGGTAGTTGTTGGTAGTAGAAAAATTCTGGTAGACTTGATAGAGTTAGACATGGTTTATTTTGATGTTATTTTAGGGATGGACTGGTTGCACTCGTGTTGTGCTACCTTAGATTGTTAGACCCATAAGGTCATGTTTAATTTCCCTAATTTGCTAATTGTTAAGTCAGACGGTGGTTCCCCAGATCCTAAGGGGAGTTTTATATCATATCTTATAGCTCAAAAATTAATTTCCAAATGGTGTCTCTATCATCTGGTTTGAGTTAAAGATTCTAACTCAGAAGGTTCTTCATTGCCTTTATTTCCTGTGGTAAATGAGTTCCCTAGGTCTTCCTTAATGACCTTCCTAGTATTCCTCCCGCTAGGAAAAATAATTTTGGTGTTGTTCTCATTCCAGACACTCGTCTAATTTCTATTCACCAGTATAGAATGGCTCCAGCCGAGTTGAAAGAACTTAAGGAGCTACTAAAGAATCTCTTATATAAAGGTTTCATCCATACTAGTGTGTCCCTGTAGGGTGCACCGGTGTTATTCGTGCATAAGAAATATGGTTCCCTTTGGATGTGTATTGATTACCGATAATTGAACAAATTGATGATAAATAATAAGTATCCCTTTTCGAGAATTGATGATCTCTTCAATCAACTTTAGGGTGCCAAGTTCTTTTCTAAGATTGACCTTTAGTCTAGGTATCATCAGTTAAAGATTAGGGAGGTGGATATCACTAAGATATTTTTTCGTACTCGGTATGGGCATTTTGAGTTTTTTGTTATGTCTTTCGGGTTAACTAATCCCCCAGCAATATTTATGGAATTGACGAATAGGGTCTTCCATCAGTTTTTAAATTTGTTTATCGTTGTCTTCATTGGTGACATCTTGGTGTACTCTAAGAGCGAGGTGGATCATGTCAATCACCTCTATCTTATGTTGCAAACCTTGAAAGATCAACAATTGTATGCTAAGTTCTCTAAATATAAATTTTGGTTGAATGCCATAACTTTTCTGGGTCATGTTGTATCTAGTGGGGGGATTATGGTGGATCCTCAGAAAGTTGTTATGGTTAAGAATTAGCCTAAGCCCATGACTCCAACTGACATTTGGAGCTTCTTAGTTTAGTTGGGTATTATAAGAGGTTCATGGAGAGTTTTTCTTCTATTGCTGCTCCATTGACCATATTGACTCAAAAGAAAGCGAAATTCTTATGGTTTGATGTTTGTTAAGGTAGTTTTGAGAAACTAAAGAATAAGTTGACATCCGTTCTAGATTTGACTCTACCTGAGGATACTGAGGGTTTTGTGGTCTATTATAATGCATCCCAGGCTGGTTTAGGTTATATGTTGATGCAGCATGGTAAGGTGGTTGCCTATGCCTCTAGAGGTTTATGAGAGAAACTATCTGACTCATAATTTGGAACTGTTAGCTATGGTGTTTGCTTTTAAAATTTGGCTTCATTATCTTTATGGGGTGCATGTTGACATCTTTTATGATCATAAGAGCCTACAGTATATGTTCACTTAGAAAGAGCTTAACCTCAGGCAAAGAAGATGGCTTGAGTTTCTTACAGACTATGATATGAGTCTTCACTACCATCCAGGTAAAGCTAACGTGTTTGCTGATTTTCTTAGCAGGTTGTCCATGGGTAGCTTGTCATATCTGTATAAGGATAAGTGGGAGTTGGTGAAGGATATTCACCATTTAGCTAACCTTGGAGTTCATCTCTTATATTTTAAAGATGGTGGTGTGTTAGTACAGCAAGTAGCGCAGTCATCTCTTGGATCAAAAATAAAGGAGAAACGGGTTTTAGATCTTTTCTTGATTAAAATCAAGGATGATATGGGTTGGCAAAAGGTGATAGTTTTTGACATCAATGGAGATGGTACACCAAGGATGGTTGTGTGTTCGGATGTGGATAGGTTGGAAGTAGGATTTTGGTTGAGGCCCATGAGTCATGGTATACGGTTCATCCCGGTTGAACAAAAATGTATCATGATCTCAAGGAGATATATTGGTGGAATAACATGAAATAGGATGTGGCCAACTTTGTGGCTAAGTGTATGGTATGTCAACAAGTGAAGGTGGAGCACTTGAGGCCCAGTGGATTGCTTCAAGAGATTAAATTACCGGTGTGAAAATGGGAGATAATTAATATGGATTTTGTTATCGGCCTTCCGCAGTTGCGGAATCTGTGTGACTCCATTTCTGTCATCCTGGATAGGATGACTATGTCCGCTCACTTCTTGCCCATGCCGACTACTTTATCTGCCGATGATAATGCAAAGTTATATCTTCAAGAGATTGTAAAGTCGCATGGTGCGCCTGTCTCGATTATCTATGATCATGGTACTCAATTCTCATCACATTTCTGGCATTCTTTTCAGTGTGGTTTGGGGACCAAAGTGAGTCTTAGTACAACTTTTAACCCACAGTCGGGTGGACCAGCCAAAAGGACTATTCAGACCTTGGAAGATATGTTGCGGGCTTGTGTGATTGACTATGGTAGTAGTTGGCACAACTATTTGCCTTGGATTGAATTTGATTATAACAATAGTTACCATTCTAGCATTTGTATGGCTCCATTTTAGGTGTTGTATAGTAGGAGGTGTAGGTATCCTTATTGGGTGGTTTGAGGTTGGTGATGTGGAAATATTTGGCCCAAATTTTGTTCACCAAAATATGGAAAAGGTGAAGATAATTCGAGATAGAATTAAGACTGCCCATAGTCATCAAAAGTCCTGTGCAGACGTGAGGCAAAGAGATTTGGAGTTTGAGGTTGGAGATTGGGTATTCTTAAAGGTATCTTCCATGAAGAGAGTGATGCAGTTTGGGAAGAAGGGGAAGCTTAGTCCCATTATATTGGCCTATAGTGGTTTTGAGATGGATTAGTAGTATTGCATACGAGTTGGATTTTCCCTCTAGCATGAGTTCCATTCATCCGGTATTCCATATGTCTATGTTGCAAAAATGTATGGGTGATCCTTCATTAATTGTCCTTTTAGAGAACATTGATATTTCAGATTCTTTGTCCTATGAGAAAGTCACAGTAAGGATCTTAGATCAGCAAGTTCGCCAGTTGCAAATAAAAGATGTGGCTTCAGTGAAGGTTCTATGGTGAGAAAGCTACTTAGGAAGCTGAGGATGACATAAAGTCCAAGTATCAGTTCCTATTCCCGAGCCCAAAAAATCATGCTTGAGGTATATGTTGTTCTCGATATCTTTGCTTTATGTCTTGTTAAAGATAGATTGTGGATTCCTTGATGTTTTGTTTTCTGTTTTAAGGGTAAGAGTAGAGATGTTTGGAGTTTAATCATGTTTGTAATACCTTGTCCCATCATTAGAGGATGAATGATCCTAAGGGGAAGAATGAAACACCTCAAACTATGGCCCTTGCAAAAATTTTTAAGCCTTGAACATTCTATGCACCATATGACTACATCATTCCACTTGTATGGAGTGGATACATTTGAAGTCCTTGGTCCTATGTTGGTCAGTGTCACATTGGCCATGTTTGTTGTTGGTATGACAAGGCATCATACTAGTTGTATGTTAGGGTACAATTCATGCTAAGGAGTCAGTAGTTTGTTGGACAGATTATGGTGTCCAACATTCTGATAAACATACAAGTGGAGGGTACCACATGTATGATATGGGTACAAGTGGAAGGGGAAAATCGTACCATCCTATGCACATTTTTCAGCTTTTAAGCTGAGGACATTTTAGACATTTCCCACCCCAAAACCCGTAAAACCCCACATCTTAAAACACACTTTAGCCTCTCATAACACACTTTGAGGGATCAAACCATTCTCAAAATCCTCTCTAAACTCTCTCTTGAAAATTAGGCTAGGGTTTCTACAAGGTGTCCATCTAGAGGCTCAAGAGTTAAGTTCTTTCCATGAATCTTCATGAAAAAGGCATGTGACTCTTCCCTTATTGTTAGTTCTCAACTACCATCTATTTTAAACATTGATTATGATTCACTAATGGTGGTTTTGAAAACCAATGTTAAGAGTTTTGTTGCATATGGTTAAGTATTGATCACTCTTGGTTTAAATTGTGTTTATACATGTTTTTGGTGATGGTTTGCACATGTGGATGCTCAGAATTGTGGTGTAACAAATGATTCATGGGTAACCCTAAACTTGATGGTTTTTATTTTGGTTTTGGTTTTGGTCTTGGTAATGGCATGCCCTTAATATGTTCGTGAAAATGTCTACGAGAACAAACTAGTCACATGATGAATTGGGTTTTGAACTAATGCTTGGTATAAGAATGTTAATGAAGGATAAATGAATTTGTAAAGTTCTTGATGAATGTAAATTTAATTGAAATATTCTTTGAACGAAGGCATTGGCCTAATAATTAAATGGTTAGTAAAATGTTTCATGAAGGCCTTATTGACCATATGTTGATTTGAATTGTAACCTTGGTGGTTTAAATGGCTACATGGGTTAGAGTATATAAATGTTGAATTGAATTGATGACTTTGTATAGACAATGGGTTTGAGTCCCAAAGTCGAATGATAATAGTTATGGTATTTTATACGCTTGTAAGTAGGGTTGGTATGATGATACCAACAGGATGCCTTTGGTAAGTAATTGGACTAATGGTTGTCTGTATATGTAAAGAATATTTTAATTGGACTTTAAATAGGAATGTGTATCCGAGCTGTGAAAGTGGAGTCTAAAGGACTAACACTAGAAACCGCACTAGCCGGTGCGGGTGTTTGTATGATTGGGAGTTTTGAGTCCCCTGGATGGATATATGAATGGGAGGTTTGTGTCCCCCATATTAAATAGATTGGTGATACGTCACCTTAATTAAGTTGGGAGGTTTGATTCCCCCATAATGTCATATACGGATATGGATATTCTCTAGTTCGTGCGGCTACACGCACTGGAGCCCTTCCATATAATGGAGAGTTGGACCCATATAGCCTATGGGTTCCTTGTTTTATGACAATTATACTACACAATCTAGGTTAATGTTTTAACGCTTATGCTAAGCCTTGTTCCATATATATGTATGGATACATGTGATTGCACATAAATATTTAACTTGGTTTCATTGATGGAATTATTTTATTCCTCTACTTGTTTTAGACATTGTTTTTGGCAATTGTTGGGGGCATGTCCCGACATGTTATTGACTTCAATTTGTAGTGGCTTTATGGATTACTATGGACTTGGGTATGATGGTTTAGTATGTTGTTTAGTGGATTGACTTAGATACTTTATGAGTTATTATTAGGCTTACTTTACTCTATCTTTCTCTATGCTCGAAATTCATCAGACTCTTGTGGTTGATATGTTGGTTAGTTTGGTGAATGGGGTGATCTCCGGTCCATGTAGGACTTGAGATACCCATCATGGCTAGGACCTGGTTCGGGTCGTGACAGTAGGAAAACCAGAGTCAAGCCATAAATTTACTGGTTTGGTTACGACTTATCCCAATGAGTCGTCAAGACACCCTATGACTCCAAAGGTCCAGTCGTAACCAAGGCAGTGATCCCAAAGCTCAAGAATTTCTAAGGGCCAAAACTTTGGGGCGTTGCATTCTCCGCCACTTGGATCATTCTTCCTCGAATGGTGGGTCAAGGAAACATAAGTACGATTGGACTCCATACCTCTACTCTTACCTTTGACTAAATTAGGAAAAAAAATGTTAAGAATATCACATACATTAGGTACGATTATTCGAGGCAGAGAACAAGAATGGATACTTGGATTTCCTGTCCTCTTCGGCTTCCCAAGTAGCCTCTTCAACCTTGTGGTTCCTCCATAGATCCTTTACTGAAGCTACATCCTTCGTCCACAACCGATGAACTTGACAATGGAAAATTTCAATGGGACTTCCTCATAAGACAAGTAATCTAAAATACCAATATCCTTGATAGGCACAATCAGCAATGGATCACCCACACACTTCCTCAATATTGACACATGGAACACCGGGTGAATGGAACTCAAACTACGAGGCAACTCCAACTCATAAGTAACACTACCAACCCTCTTCAAAACCAAGTATGAACCAATATGAGGACTTAGCTTTACCTTCTTACCAAACCGTATCACCCCCTTCATGGGAGACACCTTTAAGAACACCCAATCACCAACCTCAACCTCTAACTCCCTATACCTCCATTTCCATAGGACTTTTGACAACTTTAGGTGGTCTTAAGCCTATCCATAATCACCTTCACCTTCTCCATGGACTGGGAAACTAAGTCAGGACCAAACTAATCATTTTCACCAACTTCATACCACCTAATAGGAAAACGACATCTCCTACTAGATAATGCCTTAAAAGGAGCCATACCAATGCCAAAGTGATAACTATTATTACACGCAAACTCTATGAGAGTAGAATGATCGATCCTACTATCACTATAGTTAATCACGTAAGCTCGAAGCATATCTTCTAAGACCTAAACTATCCTTTCTTCTTGCACATCCTTCTGCGGGTGAAAAGCAATACTAGGACTCACCTTAGTTCCCAAACCTCTCTGAAATGATCTTAAATAGTGAGAAGAGAAATAATTAACACAATCCAAAATGATAAAAATCGGAACACCATGTAACTTCACGATCTCCCAAAGAAACAACTTGGCATAATCCTCAACCAAATAATTAGTCCTCACTGCCAAAAAGTGAGCACACTTAGTCTGACCCAAATTGAATCAAACTGATTTTGAGACCGGGGAAGATCGGTAACAAAATTCATATTGAATACCTCCCATTTCCATATAGGTAACTCAATCTCTTGAGTCAACCCACCAGGCCTCAAGTGTTCAACCTTAACTTCTTGACACACCATCTATTTAGCCATAAAATTTACCACATCTCATTTTATATTGTTCCACCAATAAATCTCCTTAAGATTATGATACATCTTTGTCGAACCAGGATGAATAGTATAACACGACCCATGAGCCTCAGCCGAAATCATTTCTCCCAATCCATCCACGTCGGGACACATAGTCTACCTTGGTACCTCAAGATATCATCGCCATCAATCTCAAAAGACATAACCTTTGCTGGCGTACATCTCCGTTAATATTCATCAAGTCAGGATCTAATGCATGTTTCTCTTTTATTTCAGTACCAAGAGATGATTATGCCACCTTCTGCACAAACACACCACTATATTTGGAGTCTATGAGACAAACTCTAAGGCTAGAGAAACGGTGAATATCTTTCACTAATTCTCACTTTCCTCATCTAGATAAGCTAGACTCCCTATGGATAACCAGTTAAGAACATTAGCAACTACGTTAGCTTTACCTTGGTGATACTGAAGGCTCGTGTCATAATCCTTGAGAAGCTCAAGCTATCTCCTCTGCCCGAGATTAAGCTCTTTCTAGGTGAAAATATATTGCAGGATCTTATGATCTAAAAGGATATTCACATAAACTCTATACAAATAGTGATGCCAGATCTTTAATACGAACACCACAGCCAACGACTCTAGGTCATGAGTTGGGTAATTCTTCTCATGCACCTTCAATTATCTAGAGGCATAAGCTATTAACTTATCATGCTGTATCAAAACACAAGTAAGTCCCACACGGGACGCATCACAGTAGACCACAAATTCATTAGTGCCTTCAGGAAAAGCTAAGACTGGAGCTGAAGTCAACTTATCTTTAGCTTCTCAAAATTACACTTACAAGCGTTAGACCACAAGAACTTTACCTTTTTCTCAGTTAACTTAGTCAACGGGGCAACTGTAGTAAAAAAAACTTTCCATAAACCTCTTCTAATAACCGGCTAAACGTAAGAAGCTTTGAATATCGATTGGAGTCATGGGCATAGGCCATTTCTTAAGCACTGCAACTTTCTGCAGGTCCACCATGATCCCTTCACTAGGAATGACATGACCTAGAAAAGTAACAACATTCAACTAGAATTCATATTTCAAAAATTTGGCATGCATAACTAATCTTTTAGGGTCTGGAATATGATGCAGAAGTGATTGGCATGATCTGCCTTAATTTTAGAGTACACCAGAATATCATCTATGAATACAAAAATGAACATATCCAGAAACTGATAAAAGACACTATTCATTAAATCCATGAATGTCGTCGGGGCATTAGTTAACCCAAAAGACATGACCAAAAACTTATAATGACCATATCAGGTATGAAAAGCAGTCTTAGGGATATACGCCTCCCTAATCTTTAATTGATGATACCCGGACCAAAGAACAATCTTGGAGAAAAACATAGCACCCTGAAATTGATCAAACAAATCATATATCCTTGGAAGAGGGTACTTTTTCTTTACCGTCACCTTATTTAATTCCGATAATCAATACATATCCAGAGGGAACCATCTTTCTTACATATGAACAATACCGGTGTACCCCATGGGGATACACTAGGATAGATGAAACCCTTATCTAAAAGATTATTTAATTTTTAAGCTCTTTTAACTCAGCTATAGCTATCCTATATAGGGGAATAGAGATAGGACGAGTGTTTGGAACAAAATCAATCCCTAAATCAATTTTCCTAATGGGAGGGACATCAGAAAGGTCATCAGGTTAAACCTTAGGAAATTTATTCACCATCGAGACAGAATGTAAGAAAGGACTCTCCGTGTTAGAATCTTTAACCCAAACCAGATGATATAGATACCCCTTGTAAATCAATTTCTGAGCTCTAAGATATAATATGAAACATCCCTTAGGCACTAAAGAATCACCCTCCCACTCAATAAGTGGCTCATTAGGCAATTTAAAAATGACCTTACGGGTTCGATAATCTAGAGAAGCATAGCATGAGTGCAACCAATCCATCCCCAATATGACATCAAAAATCAACCATGTCTAATTTAAATAGATCACCAAAGTCTCTCGACCATCCAGAGATACACACAACCCCTATAGACTCTTCTATAAACCACAGAGTCACCCATCGAGGTAGAAATAAAAAAAGGGACTGAAATACACTCGGGACCAAAACCAAAATACACAGCCACAAATAGGGTCACATAAGAAAGAATGAACCCCAGATCAAGCAAATAGTACACATCACAAAAAAAAGCTTTAACATACCAGTAAGACATCAGGTGATACCTTGGACTCCTAACAGGTATTGATAGCATCAAGTTAGTTTTGACAAGTATCAGAGCCAAATGGTGCACCCTTTTATGCAGATACTGATAAAGAGGCAATCGAAACCTTATTTGCCTTAGAAGCAACCTTACCAATGGGATAATTTCTAAGCATATGCCCTGGATGACCACAGTTGAAGAACTTGTCCTTTCCATTATCATAGAAACTCTGATGCAATCAACCACAAAATCTGTAAAAAAGATATGATGAAGCTAATTGGTCCCTACTAGACTGAGATTGGGCACCCTATGCCCTAGAACTGTTGCCACCCTAAAAATGCCTGTCACCAGATGGCTTTAGGTAGGGAGCACTAGCCATCGAGTAGGACTCATAATTTCCCCACTTCCTCATGGACCACTTTTGATTCAAGATAATTTGGCTCTACTCCCTTGGGATTGATACTTCAAGGATCACATCTATGGATCTAAGATTTGGTCGTTCTAGGAGGTCAAATACGTGAATGGAGGATAACTTGGAAAGAAGCTATAATTCATCATATCCTCCAAGAAATGAATGGATGACACTGCATTTTGATGATAGCTTGGGCTTTGAGAGAGTATGGGCGTCCATTCTAATATTTTGGGCTTTGGGTCACTTTTGGGCCTAATAGCTTTTAGGGTCACTTATGGGCACATTGTGTAATAAATTGATCATGGCTATAAATAACTAGTTTTCTTTCATTTTTAGGTAGTTAATGAATTATGAGTTGAGATACACTTGTGAGCGTTTTATAGAAACTTATTGGGAGTTTCTTGAGTCATGAGAAACGTGGTGCTCAGAATCTATTTCTATTGTGTCCTCGTAAGAGGTTGGTGATGTCAGTGATTTATAGGAAGGTCTCGGGTTTGGTATACTCGTGGTTTCCTCTCGTTATCAGTTTATGTCAATCTATCTATCCTTTTATCTTTCATTCCTCTACATTATTGTTTCATTTTTCTTTGTTTATTCTTACTTCATGTTTGTTTTCATTTTTGTGTTTTTCATCTTGTATCATTTGGTATTATAGATGAGCTTAGAATTGTTCCCGCAATTCTAGTCTTGGGTTTTGCTATCTCAAAAATCAACAAAAAAGAAAGTCAAAAATCAAAAATCCCAAAAAAGTACTATTCACATTTTTGTCTTTAGGTCAAATTTTTAGTTTTTAATTTTGTTGCTTTTCTTATTTTTTTTTTGGTGTTATATTCTTGTTCCCTAACACCACTAGAGTCTAAACCTTGAATTTGAGCTCAATCGGAGGTGAATCAGAGGATCTACCATTGTTGAGAAGCTCAAGTTTGAAGGTTGAAGGTGGAGTTGAAAATCTGAAAATTTTGATTGAGAATATGAGGATATTTATTCTTGGAATGTGTTTATAAGGTTGAAAATAACCTTGGTTCAAAATTTCGTCGCATTCCGATCAACAGTTTAAGAGATAGAGAATTTTGAAGTTTTGGTGTTCTTGTGTGTTCTTGAGTGTTCTTGAGTGTTCTTGAGGAAGATTCAAATATTCATCTTGAATTCATACTAAAAGGTGTTGTTTTATCCGCAAAAGTGAAGAAAAGGGTGTTCAAAGGTGTTTGTACAAGTACCTTTTGAAGGTCCTAAAGAATATTCCCAAGTAAGGACAAAAAGGGGGGACCATTTGAGGTCCAAACGGTCATTGCAAGCTGTGGAACAGACTATGTGTGCTGACCTGTGACTGATGTGCTTTTGGGCTGATCTATCAGGTCAGACGCATTTCACAATAGTTATTAAACACTCACCTATTCCCAATCTTCCCTCGACCTATGTCCAGCCTGTGGCCACACTTTAAAACAAACCGCTTGGGCTTTGACATGCGCCCAAGGTGCCCCTACGCTGCCCAAGAATATTCCTAACGCATACCCACCTCTTTTGAGAACCTTATCAACTTTTAAACTCAAATAAATCATGTTCAAAACCATTGATTTCATCTCTTAATTCCTCCTTTCATTTCTTTGATTCTTGAAACTAATTAACAACTAAACCGTAATCTACTTAGTTATCTAATTAGTTCTTGATTCGTTCTTCTTTGTATCTTAAATTCTTGTGTATTTTCCTTATTTTATCTTTTTTTTATTAGTTTAACACTTTAAATTCAAGTTCTTCAAGTCCTTAAATTCCTAGTAGAATCATATACTAACTACAAGCAACCAATATCAATAAGTTGAACTAAATTGTGAGTCAGTCAAAACACTTGGATCAAGAGGATTGATTTCTCTCATGTTAATCTTGTTTGTTAGTTGTGTTGAGTGACTCATTGATAGGTACCATGTCTTTGGGATATGAGATCCAACCTATCTCTAAATAGGTGATAATGAAAGCCCTTATGGATTGGCGATAAAAATTGAATAGTTGGAAGAAGGATGGGTTAAGATTGAAATGGAACATAGAAAAAGTGATATGTCTTACTCCCCAAACCCCACCAAATGTACCCCAACCACCACAATTCCACCAAAAAACATCTCATTACCAAATACCACATCCAATTCCACCTCAAGAACATGTTTCCTATACCAAACCCGCTACAAACTAAGTTCTTAAAGACATTGTTCAACCGACCCAAATCTGAATTGAAAAGACTAATTCCAACATGGAACCTTTGTCACTCGCTAACCATGATGCTAGAATTTTACCTAAAATTACTCCTTCATTTATGCAGGTTCATGTTCAAAGGAGGATGCAAGGAGAATGCCATATGAAAATGAGCTTAAAATCCTAACGAAATTCTTACCAAATGATTCCAAACTTGAAAGGTATAACGACAGTTGATAAAAGAGTAAGATTAGAGGACGAATCCTCTTTAATAAAGAAAGGATGATACAATATCAATGGGCTCCACTTCTTTGGGATTGATGCTTCAAGGATCATATCTATGGATCCAACATTTGGTCATTCAAGGAGGTCAAATACGTGAATGGGGGGATATCATGGAAAGAAGCTATATTTGGTGATATCCTCCAAGAAAGGAATGGGAGACACTGCATTTGGATGATAGCTTGGGATTTGAGACAGTATGGGAGTCTATTCCAATATTTTGGGCTTTAGGTCACTTATAGGCCCATTAGCTTTTAGGGTCACTTTTGGGCCCTTTGTGTAATAAATAGCCCATGGCTATAAATAGCTAGTTTTCTTTCATTTTTAGGTATTTGATGAATGATGAATTGAGATACACTTATGAGTGTTTTGTCGAAATATGTTGGGAGTTTCTTGAGTCGTGAGAAATGTGAGTGCTCGGAATCTATTTTTTTTGTGTCCTCCTAAGAGGTTGGTGTTGTCAGTGATTGATAGGAAGGTCTCGGGTTTGGTATACCCGTGGTTGTCCTCTCGTTATCAGTTTATTTCAACCTATCTATCATTTTATCTTTCATTCCTTTACATTATCTTTCCTATTTATTTCCATTTTCATGTTTATCGTCTTGTATCAACTTTCCATCATCCCTACCACTCTACTGCTGACCTCCACCCTGATCAAAAAATCTATACATGTTGCATGTGTACAACCCTATTTTTGCCTACTTCTTCTTCTCTTCCTCAACATGTTGCATGTATACAATCAACTGGGAGATGTCCATGTCCTTGTTTAACATAAAGCAACCTTACTCTCTAAGATCAAGTCTCAGGACAACCTGAAAGTGAACTTTCTCATTCTAGACCTCATGCTAGACACTAACTCTGGAGCATACCAAGATAACTGGTGAAACTTCAAAGCATACTCTTGGACTGACATCTCGACTTGCTTTAGGTTGTCAAACTCTTTTGACTTTGCCTCCCTCAACTCCTGAGAAAAGAAGCGGTCCAGAAAGGCACTAAAGAAATTATCCCATAGTACAGAGTTAGCATCATCCCCCTAGACTGCTCTCATTCCTCATAACATCGGTATACTATATCCTTCAGTTGATAGGATATAAATTCCATACCCTTCACATTAGAAGAATGCATAATTGTGATGATATTCTCCATCTCATCAATAAAACCTTGAGGATCTTCCTCAACTTTAACACCAGTGAACACATGAGGGCTTAACCTTATAAACTGGTCAACCCTTGTAGCCTCAGAAAATGGAGTAACAAAAGCACCATGCTCAATCTGAGAAGCTACCAACTGAGCCAATATATGAATAGACTAACAAAACTTAACATTCATTACATCAGCCCGAGGATCTCGAGAAGGACTAGAGGGGACCAGTGGAACTCCAGAAGGGTAATCAGGAACTAACCTCTAGACCGGGTCTAGACCCTATAAGCAGGACTTATCCCATCAATGTTGTCCTCGGGTAGGACAGAGTTTTTGTAAGCTTCAGATCATCTGGAATGCATGATCTGAAAAGAAAACAAATAGGAATTAGAGATGATTTCAGTACCTTAGACTCTACATCCCAAAAATAAAACACAAGAAGGAGAAATATTCCTAAATTCCTTGTAGCCTCTCCCTTATGAGTGTGGCACGTTACACATCCTTAAAAGAGGCTCTACTCAACATGACTTTATGGACACTGAATTGACCATGAACCTAGGATCTGATACTAATCTGACATGACCCAAACCAAGGCCTGGCAGCATCGGGTATCTCAAGTCCAACTAGGATCAGTGACCACCCCAATACCCAAACTATTGACCATCCTTCACCCGATGTCGATTGAATTCTGAACATATAACAAGATAAGATAACATCAAATTAAAGATATTGTAATGATTCTATAACCAAAACTAAAATCCACAACCAATTAACCATCCACAACCAATTAACCATCTAACACCAATACCAATGCTAATACCAATACCGACATCATCCATGCCCATAGTAGTCGAATAAATCCTCTATTCATAACCAAAGAATATCAAGTCAGGACATGTCTTCAAACATAGACAAAACCAAAATCAAAGAAATAATAATGACATAATGAAATCCATAGCGTGAAATGGGGTTTTCTGGAGTATGGAAGCTCACCACTTCAGTCTAACTCAAAAGTTTTCCTCAAATCACCAAGTCACTAAGCGAAAGGAGTGGAAGTATGGTCGGTTCCTGCATCGCGTGGGGATATAGCGCTCAAAGACAATTAGCAGGGTGAACACTAGCATGTAACTCAGGGATAAAGATAAAGTAATGTCATTAATTCAAAACCAAATCAAACCAATGTGAATAACTATATACAATTACATTTATACATATATACTGTGTCACAATAGGGAATAAGGTTTAGCATGCATTTTAAAACATTAGCCTAGGTTATGTAGCTTTACCATTATAAATCCACCCGCGAGCTATATAGTAACCCTGGATGGGCCCTGGTGCAAGTTGCCGTATGAATCAGAGATATTATAGATGGTTGGGGATTCCTTATTCCCTACAAGCACATGGTCATCAAGACCAACCCTCATGTCAGAAAATATGAGTTTCTGGTGTACGTCCTTCAAACTCACACCTTCACAGCTAGCTATCTCAACCCCCATTATTGTCCAATTAAAACATTTAACACATAACTGTAACAATCTGGGACTACCCCCTAGTCGTGACACGGTGCTTATGATCCTGAAGGACTACATGCTAACCCATGAATAATATCTGTTGTGAGCACTGAACAATAGTATTAAAATAAATACGGAATAATAGGTTGAAATACGATAAGGTTCAAAATATCTAAAATACTAATAAAATATAATATCTGTAAAATGAAATACTAATTGAAACTAGTCTGAAAAGCCTCTAACTGAAACTGTCTGAAAGTGGAGTTAATGGGACAATCCCCCAACTAACTCCATCTACTAAAATACTGAGTCTACTGAGATAATGAAATAAAACAATGTTCTTGAATGATGAGGACTTACTGCTAAATATGTTGTTGCTGACTGAATCTGAATCTACTACGCATGGTAAAGAACCTGAGCATCCAAACCTATGATATGAAATATCATAGCACAGAAAAATATGCATCAGTATGTGAGAATGTACTGGTATGCTAGATGAGGTAAGGCTGAATGCAAGGGTTCATATGCATGAACAATAACTGACTAAATGATATAGAGTAATAGAATATAAGAGTACATGTATACTATAACTGAGATTTTCTAAAGAAATACTGAGTTCTGACAACTATATAACTGATAGCTAAAATTACTAATAACTGAATTACTGATACTGATTAATTGTGTCTGACAATCCTGATTCTGTAAAACTGAGCTGAGTTCTAAAATGAAGACTGAAACTAAAACTGTGGGAGGTAATCATCTAATCGACATACCCCAAATAAGATAATATAACTAAGCTGGGGTCCAATCTGTAACCCCAATTAAAAGGGTGTCAGTACCATGCCACGGGTAAAGATAACTGTTGTGGAGTCAATCCTAACTTGCAGGTAACCCCTGAGATTAGTCCTAATCTACCGGTGATCCCTGATTATGCCAGTCCTATCTAACGGGTGACATATCATAACCTACGTTGGCTACGTAGTTATGGAGCTTATGGATTTATTCTATGGACCTAGTCCTAACTAACGGGTGTGCCCCCCTTCATCCCTCGGCTCGGTCGGTGCTAAATCCTACTCCCAACTGAAAGACACTGAACTGAGTATACTGAACTGGACTGGACTGATACTGAGATTACTAAGTTTTCCTAAGTTCTATAACTGACTAAATTCTACTGAGTTCTGTAACGGACTAAGAGTACTGTTGATTGTAACATGACTGATACTATTCTGTAACTGATATTGTCTCTAGGTAAACAACTAAATTATCAGGTATTAAATACCCCCAAGACTCGATAGCATGAAAAGTAAAGAAAATCATAATGTTGAATCACATAACAATGTTCACTTGGTCATAATTCATTAATAGAGACATTTCATCAAACACTTGTGATGCATTAACTTGTACATTAATGAGGATTAGCATGCTATAATGGCATTATTTCATTCTCATAGACAATTTACCAAACACATGGGAAGCATACTTGGTTCATTAAATCATAAACACTTAGGGTTAACATGGATACAACAATCAACTTGTAAATTCATGGATTATAACGTGAGGATTACTCAATTCAACATACATGCTATACAACTTCATGAAATCTATCATTAATCATGGATTGAAACTCAATAAATGTCAAAACATGAACAAAATTCAATTTCATACATGTAAATCATGAATCATAATTCTTGAAGTTTTAAAAATGGATTCTTTGACTCTATGGGTGGAAGGGACCCATAGATGAACATCGAACATAACTTAATTTGTGAGATTCTTTAAGTTCTTGAACAATTCTTGGGATTGACCTTGATACTTGAGAGCTAGGGTTTGTTTTCTTGAGAGAGAAATACCTTTTGATTTTGGAGAAAAGTGAATAATGAAGGGTTTTACATGTTTTTAGGGCTTAAATCCCACATCTAGATGGAATAAAATTATGGGAAAAGACTATTTTAACCCTGGGTGCAACTTTAATTTTTCATAAAATTTTTCCAATCTGGACCCCTGGCGCGACGCACCACTATCAATCTAGGCCACTGGAAAATGACGATTGTGAAATTGCATGGTGGCGTGATGCGGTACAATGGTGTTACCACCTTGGACACGACCTGAAAGCTCACCGCGATGCGGTGGTATCGCGTTGGAACATTGGAAAGGGACAATTCTGAAATTGAGCCTTGGCATGAAGCGCCAATATCGTAAAGACTCACTGGTTTTTTACAATTGCCATTTTTGTTGGCTCCGCGATGCGCTGATGGCTCAAGTGGTGCACTGTCTTACTAAAATGGCTCTAACTCTTTGCCCGGGTGTCAGATTTGGGCGAATTTGGTATTGATGGAAAGCTTATTCAATTTTCCACACAAAACAAATTCAAAATCTTGAATATCACATATGTATAAAAGTTTATTCATCTTTCAATAAAGTTATTGACATTTTTGGGGATGAATTTAAGCTAGGTAAAAGTACGGGGTGTTACAATAACCAAACCACCAATTTGAGGAGTCAATTATTAAGGCGTTATTAAGTGGTATCATCACACCAACTATAGCTTGCAAGCAATTTCATTAAAATCACTTAGGGGATTCCCGTCTACCCCACAAGGTTTTCATAACCATCCTCAAAAATTTAACCATTTATTCCATGTATTAGTTTCAAGAAATAAGTCAAGCCAAATACTTTGGGGATTCTCCACTGTACCCCTAATTCAAATTTCCACCTTTCTCACAACTACAAACCAATTTTACAATATAAGGTTAGGGGTCATAACCACTCCAAAAGTCACAAGTTTAGACAAAATTATCATTCTCAAGTTCAACCACCATACCCATGCACCCATCTGTTCAAAACTATATGTAAAATGTGGAAAACCACAATTAAACCATGGGAAAACATTAATCAACGATAACTATTCAAAGCCCCCAATATTTATTTCAAAACCATAACAATACCATTAAAAATTCATACATAAAAACATGTGCTTTCAATAAAATAACAGTGAGGGAGGAAAAACATGCCTGAAACACCAAGAAATTTGGAAAAGATAGCACCCTTAGAACCTTAGATGATCACTTTCTTTGAAACCATAGCCTTAGCTTGAATAGAGAGTTTGAGAGAGAATTGTAGGAGTGTTTTATTAGGATTGATGTGATAATGAAGTCCCAAGGAAGGTTTTAAGTCATGGGTCCAAGGGATTAAAGTGGAAAATGCCCAAAGTGCCCTCAACTTAAAAGCTGAAAAGTGTTGCCTTTGACTACGAATCAACCATTGACTCATAACCACTCCTTATGACTCATGACCATGAGTCGTAATCAAGACAGTGACTAAGACCCTCATACATTGTCAACCTTATGACTCAACCACCTAACTCGTAACCAGACCATACGACTCATAAGGTCCAGTTGTAAGCAACATAGAACTCAAATAGGTTAGACACTGAACAACCTACGATTTTACCTTACGAATCCTAACCTATCCTCATGGATCTTATGAGACACTCATACTCAGAGTAGTGTCACTCTACAAACTTACTGGTTTGGTTTGACTCATCCCAATGATTCGTCAAGACACCCTACGACTCTAGGGTCCAGTCGTAACCAAGGCAGTGAGCCCAAAGCTTAAAAAAATGTAAGGGCCAAAACTCTGGGCCGTTACAAGTTTGATTCTTAGCCTGAAAGTTTAGGGTGCTACATTTTTATTTTTCAATCATCTTAAATAGTTAATATAAATGGAGTTCACAATGGGGAATGGTCAGTGCGTTCACGGTATAATAAGATTTTAGGTGGATGAAATAGAGGTTATCATTTAGTGTCTTGTACGATAAGAATGTACCATAAAACTTAAAGATAAATTTTGTAAAGTTGTTGTTATCAACTATTTTGTATAAGTAATGATCAGTCAAGAATGGAATAAAAATATCGAGATAGATGTGTGGGAATTTCTGGAGAGATATGATTAGGAATGGAGAAAATTGGTACAAGGTGACAGTAGGCTCTATGGTAAATAAGATGGGGGAAACGAGACTGAGATAGTTTAGAGGTATGAAGCGGAGATGCATAGATGTTTTAGGGAGCAGGCTTGAGAGGTTGACCATGGTAGTTATGAGGAGAGATAGACTGAATAAGTATTGAAGAATGTGATTAGACAAAACATAACATGTCTACATCTTATCAAATTTTGAAGCTTCGGCTTGAGGGTCAATGATGGTTGGTGTTTGGAAGTGAAACAAGAGATATTTTAGAGGGGAAAATTAGTACAGATTTAGTTGAATCATATATAATCTTTTTTAAACTTAAAGCCCTAAAATTTTGTGCTAATCATAAAGGTAATTAAGGCATGATTCGGCCTTCGTACGTATTTTGTTAGAAAATGTCACTATTTTTTTATAAATTGGAAAATGCCACTACTATAGATAAATATGATCCTCTTTTCATATATATAATTCAAAATTGGAAAAACCACATGACCAAGCAAGCATACCTAGTATATATATTATACATAACTATAGTTTTTTAAGTATTCCCAAATGTGACTATAGTTAGGATTTTATAGCAAATCTCTCCCTCTCTCGCTCCCCTAACTCCCCCTTCCTATTTTTTTGTGCCTCTCTCTCTCTTCAAATGTTGTATAACTCTATTTCTTAACCTTCAATATTGTATCCAACAATGAGACTCCATATCATAACTTCAAGTTGAAAAAATTCGACTAACAGAACTGATGGAAAGATATATTTATTTATGTATTTTTAGATCTAATTAGACATATAGATTAGGGTGTGTTTTATTTTTTTTAATGAGTCATTTAACATTGATTTGAGCTTTTATGTTAAAGAAATGGTACATGTGATAATTTTCTCAACAATGAGGGTAATTTGAGCCCAAAGTATGACATTGATGGTAAATTTGGACCCAAAATATGACGAAGGGTGTATTTAGCCAATTTTTCAAGTAGAGAGGTAGCGTCAAATATGACAGTGAGGATAATTTAAACCTGTAAGTATGACGAAGGATATATTTAGCTAATTTTTCATAGTAGAAGGGTAAATTTTACCTTTTTTCCCCTTTACAAAATGAATGATAAATTTTACTTACCAAAAATATGGGTGGTCTACTTTTCCTCTATCTACCAAATACACATGTGTACAACACTTCTCACAATAGCAAATCAATATATTAGTACTATATACTATATAGAAGTGTGGTAAAGCAGGCACCTCTTTGTCGTCGTGCCTGCTTGCTTTGTAATTTTACTATATCACCCCTAATTAATTATTATATATCATTTACATATTAAACAATTAATAATATTTAATAAAAAAATAAAATAGTCATTTATAACATATTTGCTTCAGCTGCTTCAACTGTAATTTTACTATATTACCCCTAAGTAATTATTATAAGTCATCTAACTATTAAAAAATTAATAATATTTAATAAAAAGGGTAAAATAGATATAAAACAATAAATTAATTATTGATGTTTTAAATTAACTTGACATCTTATATGAGGTCCACTTAATATTTTTTTCAAGTATTTTTTATAGTAATTCTTCTATATCACTTCTAATTAGTTATTATGAGTCATTTTAGACATTTTTGCTTCACCTCCTTCAATCATGATATTTGATTGACTCTCAAAATTATATCAGTGTCACTCAAATTGAAATAAAAGAAAAATTATTATAAATCACAATAATTAAAAAATTAAAAGATTTATAAAATACAATTGACTAGCAATACCACAAAGTTTGAACAAAGAGTGTAACATATATTATTTAAAATTATATAAAAAATATTATAAATTACAATAGTTAACAGCTTAAAGTATCTAAAACATATTAAAAATATGATTGATTATCTAAATTATATTTGTGTCACGTAAATTAAGATAAAAAAAATAGTATATATCGGGGTCGTGCTCGATATCTAGTATATACAAGATAATTTAAGGCCCGTAAACAATCCCAATATAACTGATTACAAACTTTAGATTTATTTTGTATATACAAAAAAGATTAAATTTTCGCTAATATTTTGCCTATTAAACAAAAATTTAAAATTATTGACAAAAATATGGTATTGTATTTTGACCAACATTCTATTAGTATCAACTAAAATTTATCATAAATAAAATACTGTTTGTAAAGTTACCTAACTCACAAATATTTTTAAGTATTATTGGTATCTATTATGAAAACATTCATTTCTTGTTGTTCTAAAGCACTAAGGATCTAAAATTTAATTTGTTTTTCAATATCGCATAATGACATTAATTTATTATGATTTAAAATATAATTTTATTTATTAGATTTATTTGAATTATAGGTGAAATATACTTTATTTAAGGAAGTCAAAAACCACATCATACATTTAATGAATTTTCTATAGTGTTCCTAACTCATTTATTTCCTTTGGAAGATCTATTAAGAACATGATTCTTGTACTCTTCATTATTCTTTGCACATGAATTGTTATTTGTACAATAATGTCAGTTATTAATTGGTTTGAAAGACTATTTTTGACATAATTTTAAGTATTAATAGATATCTTAAAATAAAAACATAAAGAAAATAAGGAAAATAATTTACAATGGTTAATTAAATTTTGATTTGATCAATTTAAAAATATAAAGATATTTTTTTCTTGGTTTTTGACTCACTGTCTAGTACTCGCATTGAAGCTCCGCCTAATTTAGATCACGCGTTGTAGGGGGTGGCGCTTTCAATCGAATTTTCTTCATTTTCAAGGGTAGAATCTAAGACCTTTAATTAAGGATGGAGCACTCCCAACATTGCACCACTATCCACGTTGATAATCTAAAGATATTTTATTATCAATATACATTAATTGGACTTAGGAATACTTTATTCTTTTTATCTAATTTGATTCTGACAACTCAAAATTAAATCAAACTTACATTAATTTCACTATTTAAATTATTTTTTAATGTTTAAAATAAAACAAAATACAGACTTAATTCTTTATTCAGATGAAGAGCTACAATTTTTAAATTTAGGGAATACTCTTAGGACCCGTTTGACCATAGTATTTTGAAAATGAGTATTTTTTAAGTTGAAAAAATATATAAAAATTGAAAATAAATTTGAAAAAATTTAGAGTTTTATGAAAATTGATTATAAAGAAAATATTTTTTTTAAGAAAAATAAATTAAAAAGTACAAAAAGTGAATCCAAAAATAGTGGAACACCTCTTGAGGTACAACAACAACATACCCAGTGTATTCCCACATAGTGGGGTTGAGGGAGGATAGAGTGTACGCAGATCACACCACTACCTCAGGTGAAGGAACAACTCTTGAGGTGTTTTTCGAAAATCCAAAAATAATGAGAAAGTGTTTCAAAATATTTATGGCCAAACAAATATTCTGAAATAAAGTGAAAATATATTCTGAAATACCATGAATAATATTTATGGTCAAACACCTACTTAGTTTACTTTAAATTTCAAGCATTCTAGCTAATTCATTTATTTGTCTTGATATTTTTATTCTTTATTAAATATTAAACATAATAATTCAATAAATTGCTTTTATTTATTATTTTTATTTAAATTAAACCTATACTATTTGTTTTTAACACATTAATTTCATTCAATTTTTATTATATTAAAGAAAAATAAAATTTAAAAATAATTAATTTAATTAATTTTTTAAATATTAAATAGTTTATACTCACATTCGTGATGTATGATTTAAAGTGAAGCAATTGCAAAAAGCAATTTGATTAAATCTTAGATTAATTTTTTAAAAAAAATTGTATGGTATTGAATATTACCTTTTGAAAAGAATCTTCTATGATGAAGGTGATATTGATGACCATTTGAAGATAAATATTGAGTCCACATTTTTGCACATACACAAAATGTTTTTGTTGCTCCATTGTGTGGTTTTCACATGTCAATTAGAATTTAGTACAACTTGAATAACTTTTCAAAAATTTAATATTATTTGCATGTTGTACAACTGCTTGAAGCGAAATTATGTTGTTAAATTACAAAATTACTGAAATAACATGTTTAACCTTGGTCATCATTCAATTCATTTTTCTATATAATGTAATCTCTCTCTGTCCTAGTTATTGAGTCTAATTAATAATTGTTAATATTACTTGCTGTAGTTAAGCTAATAGAGACTTGAAAAACCCCATCAACTTTTATCTTTAACATTTTGCAGAAAAATAAACCCATTCAATTCTTATTACTCTCTCCATCTAGCATGCCTACCCTAAAAGGCTAAACCCACCACCAACTACAATGAAACCCATTTATATATATATATATATATATATATATATACATATATATATATATATGTGTGTGTAATTTTGACTAATTGTAAACAAATGTTTGATTAATAAAATATATTATTGTAACCACATGAAGCACGGATAAATTCACTAGTAAAATAATAAAGGAGGGTACCAAAAAAATTTAATGTGGCATGTCTCTTTGACCAAAACTTTTAATTATCTTTTCTTTTTAATTTTTCAAAATTTTCTTAGGATTAAAATTAAAAATGTTGCATCAATTAATGGAAGTCTATTTATTTTACTCCTCGTTATTACTATTATTTCTTCTCCCAATATTCGTTTACTTTCCTTGTATACCTTACATTTCTGTTATGTTAGAAAAATATAGCAACCAATGTATCACTAATTGGTATTTAAATGGTACGTTTGATTTCATATAGTAAAGGTTAAAATGTGAAAAATCATGACATTTAATGACATTTACCATATCAGTCATTATCCATAATAGTCACTGCATACTTATACAAACATATAAATTTAAGAAACACATTGTGCAAATACTTGAGAAGATCAGTGCAACGAACGATGATGGTGATATTATCCTGCCTGTCTCCAAAATTGATGGTCAGCATATCGATTTTTTTCAGGAAGTTTTGATCAACATGAATTCTTCATATTGCTAAGTTAATTATAAAATGTTTAGTGTTATATCTTGACTTTTACACTCAAAATTATATTAATAATCTTTTGATGATCGATTTTCTTTCTCTTGATTATTTTCTTTAATTATATTTGATTATTTTTGCGGTGACTAAGAAGAAAATCATAAACTTAGGACTCTAAAAACAAATTTTGCTTCGATATTATTTTCTATACAATATTAAAGGATGGAGATAGAGAAGGGGGTGGAGAGGGGAGATAGAGTATGGATAATTGGCAAAAATTGATCATTTCTTAACCGAGATATTTATTTTGCTTTTTCATTTCATTATAATAATTTCTTTTTGAATCATTCCATTATGGAAAACTAAGGAGTTTTCTTTTGTCATAGACTCATGGTTCATTATTCATGTAATTTCAAAATGTGTTTTACATTACGTATCTCAACTGAAACACGAAAACTCTCTTCAAAACGAAGTAAAAGTAAATCTCCCCTGACAAATTGCAATATAATGTGAAAACAAAGGTATAATAAGCTAAAGAAGTAGGACCATTATTTTGCAGGAAAGAATAATAAATTAGTTACCATTATCTTGCAATTTTAATTTTTAGTATCATCTAATTTCTTCCTTATGTTTCTTTAATTTTATCTTTTATTTTTCAAATTTAAATAGCTAATTTTAATGGACTATTTCATATTTATATTGAAATATTTTCCTCAATATTTTTCGACAAATTCTTATATAGAATGTTATAAGAATTATGAAGAGATGACGGAATCATTATTTTCTATCATTTTCTTTTATTTAAATTATGATGCCAAAAAGTGTTATTTATGTATACGGCGATTTAATAATGTATTAAACCTTTTTATATTATTTTATAAACTAGTTTAAGTGTACTCACCTTGGGTGTGTACTTCACTTTAATGAGTTCAATCATTACACTAAATAGGGTATTTATTTAAATAATAAAGATGAATATAATAATTAAATTTAATATCTTTTGAGTATGTAAAGATTGGAGAATTTATTTATTAAACCTAACCTTTACCAAAAATATTTTTGAAAGTCGATCTACTTTCATCTAGCATATGTAAATTGCAACAAAATAATACAAATGATAGAGACATCAAAATATTACAATTAAATCTAATCTTTACACATAAAAATTTTTTAAAGTCGTCCGACACTCATCTACCACCTGTAAACAATAACAAAATGATATGATTATAGAGATATCCAAATAATACAATTAAATCTAACCTTTACATAAAAAAATTCCTCAGAGCTGACCTATATTTATCTATCACCTGTAAACTGCAACAAAATAATACGATAAAAGTGATATCAAAACAATAAAATTAAACTTAAATTTTACACACAAAAAATTCTCAAATCCGATCGAGATTCATCTATGAACTGTAAATTATCACAAAATAACAAACTAATAGAGATATTACGATAATACAATTAAACCTAACCTTTACATAAAAAAATAATTCAAAGTTGACCCATATTCATCTAGCATCTGTAAATTAAAATAAAACAATAAGATAATAGATTGAAACAATACAAGTAAACCTAACCTTTATACAAGAAATTCTTCAAAGCCAACCGAATCAAGCATCCACCGATCTAGACATGCAATCAAATCAAGTTAGATAAGCGTCAGTCATATTCTCTCAATAGATAAACTGGTTTGTTCTCTAGTTCAACGTATATCTCAATATTTATAGAAGTATTTTCTTAATAGAGTCATATTTTAGGAGTATTTTTCTAATTAAACAGTAGAAAGAAAAATATTAAATAATTCTCCTACCATATATTTTATAAGTCTCATATATTTTAGGAAGTCTAGTAAAAAAGAAAATATTAATTAATTTTCCTATCATATATTTTAAGAGTCCATATAGTTTAGGATGTCTAGTTAATATAGTAAAAAATAATTAAATAATAAATTAAAAAAAATAGTGAAAACACAGTTTTGTCTAAAGAAGAGTCTTTTAATAAAGGGTAAAAAGTTCAAATCACTTTTCAAAAAGTCTTCACACTTTTAATATATTATAGATATATAATCTATAAATTTTTTAACAATCACGCAAAGCACATACAAGTTCACTAGTTGTACAATAACTATAAACTTTGTCTTGGTAGTGCCATTTTTAGAAGAACTAGTTTAGTCGCACGTGCCTCACACGTGTAACGTTTGATTATTTAAAACTAAATAATTTTATTTGTTGCAGAAATTTATAATGAAGTTTAAAAGTTTAAATCATTTTTCAAAAATTCTTCACACTTTAATATAATAATTTAAACATAAACATATTTTTTAGTGTAAGCACCTATATATTTTACATCATCACAATTGATTTTTTCATGCAGTACATCTTTCCCTTACCATCGGTTATTTTTTTTTGTTTCTATATTTAATATCTTTCCTTATTTTTAAGGTCAAATATTTATAAAATTATTGATTACATTCTTATCATTTACAAATTGATCTATAGAATTTCACACAACTAAAAAGATAAATAATCCATCGATAAAAGAAAATTTTGATTTCTGGTACATATTACGTAACATAATTCTATAGATTAGACAATAAATTAATAGTGCATACTGAATTTGGTAAGAGCTACACAATTTTATATTTTGTTCACCTCCTCTTCTTTTTAGTACACTCTCATTCATCTTTTTGACTCTAAAAAAGAAGCATAATGATATTCACACGAACTGCATCATCTAGTAAGTTCAAACTGTCGATATACCCTTATAACACGATTTTTCTAACTTAGAACTCCATTTAGCTGTCATTAGAAACAAAAATTAGTCACTAAAATAAGAAAGAAACTTAAAGCCCGTTATACGCAATAAAGACACATAAAGAGTTATAATCGGATAACCTTTCAGAGAGAAAAAAAGCAATAACTATGATAATAGTGTTATATAGTGTTGCCTTTGAAATTTGCGTAAAAACTATCAAATACCTTTGAAACGAGTAAAAGTTACAACAATCAAAAGAGAATCACCGCACATGTAATCTAAACCTTGATTTTTTTCGACGAGATAAACCTTTCTTTTTAGAATCACCACGCATGTAATTTAAACCTTAATTTTTTTAGGCGAGATAAATCTTTAATTTTTTTGGCTACTTAATTCGACAACAACATGCTTGCTTCATTCATTTTTTCTATCAAAAATTTATAACTGGAAGAGAAACACAAGAAATAGTTAAAAGAGGACAATACATGTCAATTGTTGATTATACATAATTCATATATTATCTTTAAATTCATTAACTTAAAAGAATAAAGAAAGACAAAAGGATAACGATAATGAATGTAAGAAGACAACGTAAATTAAAATTAAAATCAATAAAACTCGAAGAAAAAAAAAGTAGAAGTAATACTGCAAATTTCTTTATAATAATTTATTTTAATTGTACTTTATCTGATATTAAATTCTACAGCACCATGTAAACAAAAGGTAAGAGCAAAAAGATCAATTGTAGGGGGGTGCGGATAGTGCGGGTAATATGCGTGGATAAACTTGTACTTGGATAACTAGTAGATAACTAGTACTTACTAGCTCTATCATGTTAATTGAAATACTATGTCATAGCATTCCTTAGTTATTTATTTTAACCTTATTAATTCTTCTATATTATTTTTAAGGTATTCTATATGTTTCATATTTCTAGTTTTTATGTAGTTAAGTAGATTCTTTTTCATAAGTATTTCTATTAATTTTATCTACTCCATATCTTTTCTCCAATATTCTAAGTATTCGTAGTTTATCATTTTATCCTAAAGTAGTTGTAATACTGTAAATTTCTTTATAATAATTTATTCTAATTATACTATTTTTGATATTAAATTCTAGGTTATTTATTTCATTAATTGTCCTGTCTTTTTCTTCTATGAATAATTCTATGTCTAAATCAAAATCTAAACTATCTTTTAATTCTAGTTGTTCCAAGGTTTTATCTATCCAAATTAATCTTTCTTTTAATTGTCTTCTTCCTCTTCTAAGCTAGTTTTTATAATTAATTTCTTCGTATAGCCAACTTTGTTTTTCTCTAACTCTTCTTATATATTCTAATATTTTTAATCTGTATAATATCCATCTGAATAATAACTATCTAAATATGAGCAGTAGTTATCATTATATAAGTGTAAGATTTCTATAGAACTTAATAACTCTTCATTAAAATGAAATATTTTTTCGTATATAATTTTCCTTACATTTACTATTTCTATATCTTTATGTACATACAAAACAGGTATCTTAAATTTATATATCATCCCATTAGATAAGCAGGTAGTCATTTTATTTAATATGATGCTATTTTCAAAATATTCCTTTCAACCATATACATAACAAAATATGATCATCTTAGATCACTATATACTAGATTATTCTTAAATAACATGTTCTTCGGTCACTATTAACATGGTAATCTTGATACTTTTTTCCTAAACAGTGCCTCTACTCTGGTTACTCCCTTATCACGGCTTCTTTGCCTCATCGGTTTCACCTTTAGGATGGTATAGTTGTTGAGAATTTTTTTCCTTTTCCACTTTGCTAATAAACTTCTTAACATGCTATTCTTTGAATAATTCTACTATAAAGTAACTAACATGAGGTTATTTTATTATATCATGATTGTCAGGAATTTATGAATTTAGCTATTCATAATTGTAAATGAAAATACCCATTCTGGTTGATTTGATAAATTTGTGCTTTGTTCATCCATAGCTTAGTGTAAAACTGAATATCTTTATTGATTATATGAGAGAATATTTTTTGTGTACAAGAAGGCTTGCTGTCAACACATGAAAGTCTTGCCTTAGATTATCGTATGGCTTATATATTTATAATCCTAAAAGATGAAAACGCGTAAACTATTTACACTATTCCTAACTTTACATCTGTCAAAAAAGTAAACGACTAATTATTGTCCTAACTTTACACTTGTGCTAATCTTACAAAAAGTAGAAAAATATCTCTACAAAAAATCAAAAAAGTCAAAAAGGCTAGTCTAGCTTACATGATACGTCAAAAAAAAGAATAGTAAATGCTAATAAATGCTTATATAATTTACGTATTGTTATGTCAAAAAGACTTATTCACATGCTGTTTTCTATCTTGTCCTCTTTTGTCTTTTGTCTTTATTTCTCCATTGCTCTGTTGATTTTTATCATCTAGCTGGCGTCCTTATCTTCTTGGTTGATTTTTTCTTTTATTCTAGCTGGACTTCTGGAATCACATTATTTTCTCCTTTGCATTTTGAGCATAGGTGGTCTGAATATTTGTGTCCTATTATTTTACAATATCTTGTTAATAATTCTTCTGAAATAAATTTCTTCTTAATTGCTCTTGTAGTTGGTTATTTTTCTGAATTAAGTAGTGTCAAAATCCATTGTTTAACTTCTTCCATATCCGACTGTCATAGCTTCCTTGAATTTGAATAAATCATTTGATGATCTCTTGAATAATAACTCCATATTGGGTTCCCATTTAGGTAGTTATTTTCTAATTCTTGAGCAATTGAAGATATTCCAATAATTCATTTATTTGCATAAAAATTAGGTATCTCAACTTTAGGTATCTATGGCTGTTGAACAATATCTTCCGGTATAATCATATCTCTGGTTAATCCTATTTTTACAACTTGTATAACTGGTTTAATTTCGTCATATAATATCTCTGCTGGTGCAGTATAAAACTTTATAAAAAATAGATTTCCTTTGGTTATTTTCTTATAGGTGGAGAATGCTCTATATAATTCTGGTATAGCTGTTAGTTCATCTCTTTCTTGGGTATATGGATTTTCGGTAGTGCGATTAACTTGTTGTAACCTTGTAATTTTTGGGTTATATAGTTTGTGTTTGGTTCTTGGATATTTGTGGCTCTGGATTTAAGGTTTAGGTAAGTCTGTATTTTGTGGATGTTTTCTATATATGCTCGAGTTATATGATTATAGGCTTTTCTATCTTGGTTTAAATTTTCTCGATATGTGGTAATTTGTGGGGGTATGAACAAGGGGTCTTTTTGTTATTTTGGTATAAATGATTTTTTAAATATCTTGTTCATATTCATGTTTTGATATCTTTGTCCACTAACTCCTTTGCTTGTACCTGCAGTTGTAGATTGATAAACGTTATGGGTTTTATAGAGTGTCCCAACGTCTCCTTTTAGCTCTGAAATTTTATTGTCTTTCGATCGACATAACTCTGCACACTACTGAGTTATCTGAGTTATAGCTTCAGACTTCAGTTTAACTTCATTAGTCTTTAGCTTTTCTATTTCATTACCCATACTGACCACTTTTAGTGAAAGTGTAGTTAGGGTTTTGAGTATCTTTTCTAAAGTATCATCTTCTATTATATCAGTCTGTGTAGCTTTGTCTTGATGTGTAATCTGCAATAATATTTTTGTTAGTATTGATTATTTCAATTGTAAATGTAAAATTTAATATATTCAATACTAATCTCCGAATTTTCTTTGTTGTAACTGAATTTTGTATTTTTCTTGTTAACCACCATTGTACCTGTGTATTGTCTGTTCGTACAATAAACTTGTTATATAAAATATATGACTCAAATGCTAATAAATATTTATATAATGAGCACAGTTCTTTTTTATTTATTTCTCATTTTATTTTTGTTTCATTAAACATACCTGAGTAGTATTTACAATGATGTTCTAATTTTTCTTCTTCATATCTATAATTAAGTGCTCCTCCATAATTATATTCACTAACATCTCCTTCTACTATATATGTAAATTTTTTATTTTCATTTGGAAATTATAATTTTGGTAATTCTTTACAAAGTATTTTTATTTTCTGTACTTGTTTTTTATCTTCTTCGTTGTAATTATATTCTACATCCTTTTTAATTTTTTTCTATAATGATTTTAGGTTTTCTGCTAATTTTGGTATATATTCTCTTACTTGGTTTACTAATCCTAGAAACGATTGTAATTTTTTTTTGTATCTAATTCTTCTTTTGAATTTATTATTTTTTGTACTATATGTTGTTACATTTTTACTCCACTTTTATCTATTTGTATTCCTAAAAACTCTATCTGATTTTTCATAATTTCAGCTTTCTTTTCACTTAAACTTATTCTTGAAATTTTCATTATACCTGCAAATTGTTCTAGTAATTTTAAGTGTTCCTCTTTAGTTTTTGTATATAGTAGTATATCATCTATGTATACTATACAATTAGGTAATTGTCTAAAATAACTATCCATAAAGTGTTGGTATCTACCTGGTGCATTTTTATATCAAAATAGTAATACATTTCATTCATAAAATTCTTGTGGTACTGTAAATGCAGTTAACTTTTTAGATTCTTTTTCTAGCTTTAAATGGTAAAATTCTGATTTATAATCAAATTTAGTAAAGTAATTATATCTTTGTATTTGCCTTATTTTTAATATCTTATTTGGTATTGGATAATTATATGTCAAAGTTTTTGCATTTAGGTTTCTATAATCAATAACCATTCTACTTTTTCCTTTTTTTGTTCACTGTGTTTATTTACTATAAATGGTGGGTTATTGTATTTACTATTATTTTTTTGTATGTATTGTTTTTCTAATAATTCATCTATATGCATTTTGAATTCTTTTAAATAATCAAAGTTATATGTTAATGGTTTTTGGGTTATTATACTATTTTTATCTATTAGCTCAATTCTTACAGTAGTCTTATGTTTTTCGCATCCTTTTAATAGATCTTCACTGTATAGTTGTCTTAATTTTTTCTTTATTATTTCTACCTTATCTGTTGAAAATATAGTTATTTCTTCTTTATTTATTGAAAATATAACTAGTTCTATTTTGTCTGCAATATTTTTTATATTTTTTAATTTTTGTATGATTTTTTTACTTCCTTTTATCCAATCACTTTTCTTTCTTATTTTATTAATAACTCTTTTTGCTCTTACATTTTGTTTACATGGTGTTGTAAACCACCAGTGTATTTTAGTTATTATATATGGGTATAGTTTATCTAAAAATGACATTCCTAAAAGCATATCTTTTGATGTTAGTTCATAATTATAGATCTCTTCTACTGTTAATATTTTATCTCATACTTGTATTTTTACATTTCTAGCTTTATAGGTAATTAAGCTTCCTTTATTATTAAATCATTTGACTACTATTGGTGTTTTTATCTTATCCCATTTGTCTTCTGGTAAACAGTTATATCTACATAAGTTGGCTTCTGCTCATGTATCTATCATTGGTGTATAATATCTATTATAATATCCTTCTACTATTATTTTCATAACTACATATATTTTCATATCATGTCAAAGCTCTTTTTATTAATAATTTTTCTCTATTATAGGTTATAGTTATTTGTGTATGTTCTATATTGTAGGGGTTTACTTGTTCTAACCATTTTATTCCTAATATTATGTTTGTTTTTTGTACATCTTCCTTTATTTCAAATTCTATTATTATTTTTCTAACTCCTATTATTATTATTATTATTATTTTCTGTTGTTTCTTTAATAGTTATTAAACTTCTTGGTAGATCTTGGCATATACTACTATTAGATTTTATTTCTTCATTTTTTACTAGATATTTTGCTATATAATTTTCTTCTTGTCCTGTATTTAGAAGTATTAAATATTCTTTTTTATTTATTATTCCCGTTATATAATATTGAGTTAAATTAACTATTGAAGTTGTTTCATAATTTGTTCTTTTTGATGAGCTTGATGATTCTGATTTTTCATAAGCTATTCTTTTTGTTGTGCTTATTCTATCATTTATTATTTCTAAATCTTTTTCTATATCTATGTTTTGTAACTATAATCATTATTATCAATTATTTTTATAAATTGTTTGAAAGGACTTTCTATTTGTGTTTTATTAATTTTATTTTTTCCCGTTATTTTATGTTTTGTTGTTAATACATATAGATTTTTATATCTTGCTGTAAATATTTTACTTTCTGGGGTTAGTTCTATTCCTGATATTTTCCAATATAATACTAATGATTTATCTATGGTTTTTATCTGTTATTGCCACTGAATAATTCACACTTATTATAAATTTAAATTTTTGGTATATTAAATTTCCTCTTATGGAAGTTATTATACATTTTTCTATAGGTTTTATAATTCTATTATCTGCTAAATATAATTCTATCGGTGTATCTATTCCTTCTCTAAAATATGCTTTTATTAATATCTCTGTTCCTCCAAGGTGTACGTATTTTATTGGGTCTTTACTTTTTATATCGTTTATTTCTTTATTAATTATTCTTTTTCTTACTAATGGTATACTAACTTTACCTTTTGTATAACTACAGTCTATTACATGTTCTTTTTTGGCTTACTACGTAGTATTCTTCTTTTTGTCTACTAAATATGTTTTTTATTGTTGGTATTTTAAATATTTTTTCTACACTTAAATCTAATTCTTTTCCTTTTATCTCCTCAAATATATTATTATCAAATATATTTTCTGATTTGTTCCTTCTTTATTTAAATATTCTTCCTTTGTTATTATTTTTATATCTTTTTCAGTCATTTGATTCATCTAATTCACTATCTATTTCATTATATGTTTCATTTTTCGAAATTTCATATATACTATCTTCACTTTCTAATTCGTAATCTATATAATCTATTTGCATATATTCTATATTTTCTATTTTTATTTCTGATATTTATTTCTTTTTTGGGTCTTTAGGCATTTTACAATCTCTAGCTAAATGTCCCAGTTTACTACAATTATAACAAGTACATTCTTTTACAGATTTCTTTTTCCTATATGGTCTTTTATAGTTGTAATTCTTTACATAATATCTTTTTCTTGGTTTCTTATACTTATATTTTGATTTTTTGTATTTCTTATATTTCTTATATCCTTTTCTTTTCTTATAATATTTTTCTTCACTTCCAAATTGAGGTGTTATTTTATCTTTGCAACATGTTAAATTTCTTATTAATGTTTTTTCCATTTTCATTTCTTCTCTGTATTTTTCACATATGTTCCTATACCATTGTTGTAGAAATTTTATCCTTGCTCCTAGAGTATCTACTATGTTTGTTTCATCCCAACTCTTTATTATTTTTGAACTAAATGGTTCAGGTAATTTACTAAAATATAATCTTCTCACTTCTTTACTTTCTTCTGTATTATATGCTCCCTTATAGTAGTATTCTTTAAATGCACACGTATATTCATCTATATAGCAGATATTACATATTGCTAGTTTTAACATTAAATTCCTATTTGTATCTTTTTCTTTGTTTTGTTGTTGTTCTTCTTCTTCTGTTGTCATACTGCTAAATTCATCCCTTATAGCCATTTTATATTTTTTCAATATGTCTATAGGTGTTAGTTTAGTTACTGTTGTTTCTTCTGTTTCTTTATCATTTCTTAATACCTTTTTACTATTTTCAGTTAAATTTAAAGACCATAATTTTGTTGTTCCTATTAGTGTTTTTTCTATGTATTCTGGTGTATCTATTGCATTTATACCATTGTCTAATAATTGTTTAGTTATATATCTTATCCATAATTGTATTGTTTTATCTACATCTATTACACAATCTAGGTCTAAGAAGTTATAATTTTTATTAATTATTTGTTTTGTTGTCCATTTATTATATTCATACCTTAGGTTATATTTTTTAAAATTATTTTTCTAATAATATGTAGGTTTTTTATTTCTGATGTACTTGGTATTATATTTTTATCGCCCTTTTTATCAAGAGTATTTATTTCTGTGTTTGTATTTTCTAAGTTTTCTTTATTAATTACTTCTTGTTTTTCATTAAATTTTAATTTTTCTATATTTTTTAAGATTTCTGTATATGTTTCACTATCTTCCGAATCATAATTATCTGTTTCTTCAGCATCTATTGTATTTATTTCTATTTCATTACTTTCTAATTCTTTATTTTCTAATTTTTCTTTAAATTGATTTATCTGAATTAATAATTTTTGTTCTTTATCTTTTTCTTTTTTTTCTTTCTGTCTTTTTTATATAGCTCTTTTAACATTTGCATTTCTTTTTCTAATCCAGCAATCCTATTATTTTTAGTTTCTTCTATTTTTTGTATTTCTTTTGTAGTCTATTGTTTTATTTTATCTATTTCTTTTTTCCTGTCTATTTCTTCATTTTCTTTTGCTATTCTTACCATAGCTATTAATTTATCTTCTAATTTTAATTCTTCTTTCTCTAACATTAAATATAAATGTTCACATATTTTCTTATATCTTCTTCCTAAATTAGAAAATACTATTCTTATTTTTAATCTTTCGTGATTTTCATATGTTTTTTCATCTATTATAAATTCTTCTTTGTTCAGTTTATCTACTTGATAGTGTATAGATCATGTTGATATATGTATTCTAGATTATCTATTTGTGATTCTAAATATGATATTTCTTCCTTTTGTGCTTTTACTGATTTTTGGCATACTCCAACAATCATGTTATATTGTAGTATTTCTTTTCTTATTTTTAATTCTTTTCATTTTTTAGATATTATTTGTTTTAGTTCTTTATATTTTTGTGATTTTATTATGTTATTCATCTGTATAATATTTATAATATTTTGGTGGATACCGAAATCTGATTTTATCATAATTAGGTGGTATGTATCTCATTCTTCTAGATTTTAAATGAATTATTAATTTTGTCCCATTACTAGATATTAAGGTAATTAAGTAAGCTAATCTATGAGGTTTTCTTTTGTTTTATTTAACTTCTTATATTCTGGGTAGTAACTAGTTAAATTTTTTTTAATTTCTCTAAAAGCTTGTGTATTTTTAAATGGTCTTCTCATATTTAACAAATAAATAACAACATAGTTAACAAAATAATTTAATAATAGTCTCATAATCAATAATTAAATTAACTAAATTAACATTTCTAACATTTATCATGATTAACGCATATCTAATTAAACACATATCTACTTTTATATTTTTTAAATAACATAGCTCTGATACCAATTGTAAGGGGTGCGGATAGTGCGGGTAATTTGCGTGGATAAACTTGTACTTGGATAACTAGTAGATAACTAGTAAATTTTTTTGATGTAAGATAAAATTCTAATTGATTTAGGAGTATTAAATATTATGATTTGTTACTTAGATAAAATAAGGACTTTAACTAATTTGTTAGTATTTACGTATAATTAGAATTTTAGGAAAAGACCATGGAATTTGGAACTAAAAAAAGTAAATAAACTAAAAATTTAAAAAGGTACATTTTTTTGCCTTTTTGGGTATTATAAATTTTGTAATATATTTAGTTTTTATGTATAATTAGAATTTTATTTGAGGAATATAGGAAAAGATAATATTAAATCATCTTAAAATTAAATTTTGTTGATCTAGAATTCTTAAACTAATGAAAAAAATATTCATTGTCATTAATTCTAATGTCTTCTAATAAAGAAATATTTTATTTTAAATATATTTAATTAATTTTCAACTCTTAAATATTAGAAAAAATAATGAAAAGGTGATTTTGTCTAAAGTAAAAACTTTTAATGAAGGACAAAAAGTTCAAACACACTTCAAAGACCCTTCAGCTTTTAATATATCATATATATAGATTATGGATATTGCCTCAAGTTATTGCTTTATTACAGTAGATACCCTTGGTATTCTTGTAAATTTAATAACTTTTAAGGTAGCTTTTAAAAGTTTCAAAATGCCATGTAAGCTTCTTTACTCTTCTTTTTCCTCCAGCCATGTGAGCTTCACTTTTTTCTCCATAAACGGATATTATACTTCTATATAAGAAAGAATATGATAAAAGTGATAGGCCTCACAAAAAATTTTATACGATAAATTGTTATACATATTTATTATTTTTTCTACACATTATTATAGTTGTCCTCATTCATTATCTAATTATAATTTTTATTTAGATCTCTATAATTGAATTATATAGTAATTTCTTATAAATCTCTTCTTGTTCCTTATTAGATTACTTATTTTTTTATATATATATTTCTTATATTTTTTATTTCTATATTTTAGCAATCACGAAATATTTATTATTTTTTTTGATATAATATTTTACATACATAAACTTATATTTTTTACTTCTAATTATAAATACTAACATTTTGTAATCCTTACAAGGTTATTATAGTATTTAATTAATTTCTTAATTCTTTAAAATTGTAGCATGTATTTGATAAAGATAAAGCATTTCCTTCTTGCCACATAGATCATCATATTTGGTGACGTGTTATAATGCAAAAAATTACTACTGAGTTTTCCCTTGTATTTTTAATTATTAAGTAATCTTTTTTTTCTACTATAGTAGAAGTGTGAGCATAATTGTGAGGTTTGACATGTCTTCTTGAGGTATTTTTTTATTAACTGAGGGTAATTTCGTCACTTCAATTTATTTGGTTCTCCACGTACACCACTACTTAAGTATAAGTGGCATGCATGCCTTTAAAGTTTCAACCCCGACTTTCACCTCTTAAACTCGTTCAAGCGATATTCATCTTAGCCTTTTCTTACTAGGTGTAATCCGTTGGACATAGACCCAATTTTTCACTTTTTTGGATTCCTTGAAATTTCTTTTTCCAACACTCTCATCATCTCTGCTTCTTCAGCTTCCTCTTCTCATCCGCCTCTCTTCCTCGTCCATCTCTTTTTTATTTCTCTTCGATTGATTTCAAGTTTACCCATATATTTTTTCCTCTCTTTTTAATAGCTCCTTCGAATTTCTCATGATTTGTTGTTAATCACTAACTTTCGGTTATAGGTCAAGTTATGTTTCATATTTCATTTTTTGTTTTCTGATGTGTCTGATTATGTTACTTGTGATTTTTGTTATAACTAATTTACTCTTGCTGTTTTGGAGGTAAAGTAATTGTCCCTTTGAGAATCTGGGTTCTCTATCTTTTCTCAGATTTTCCTCCCCCATATTGGTTAATAATTATATATTCATAAATTTGAATCCATTGTGAACTTTAGTTGCGTCAAAATTGCTTTCTGAATGAACAACTCCGATGGCAGACAGCGAGTTCATAATCAAAAGTTTTCTTCTATTCAGAGTGAAAAGTAAAGCGAACTGATTATTATAGCCCATTCTATATTTGAGTTTGATTATTGATGAACTGTTCTTGCATTTCATTGACGGTCAAATTAGTTTCTGCGGACAACGAGATTAATAAATTACATATCATGCTTATGATGGTGGTTGACCTGAGATTTGCTTGTGAAAAATCCCACTTTGTTGGTAAGTTTTAGAGCATGTCTGCTTGAGCTACTATTAATTTCCCTATGTTTCTTCTTTAGGATATCCTAATGAAGAAAATTATGAGGTAGGGAGTTTTTTATTACCAAAACTTTAAGAATATACATCATAATAAAGGAAAAAAAAAGAACTTTGCATCTATTTTTCAAAGATGGTGAGGGAACAAATCAGTCCTTGAGCGAAGCCAAAACGAGTTAGTTTTTCTCAAAGCTTTTTTCTGAACTTGCCTAAAAGTGCTTATGAAAGCACCATTAAATTGCTAAATTTGGATTGCCCCTTTATTTAAATGTGTCAATTCTCCATTTCTCTTTTCCTTTTATAAATTGATTTTCTAGATTTGAATGATAATTTAATATCAATTTAGGGTAACCAAAAAATTTAGAGACTTAAAATGAATAAATTTATGGTACATTTTCGAGGATGGAGTGGTTGTTAGGTTCAATGTTATATCAAATAGATGCTTTCTTATTGAGGTACTGCTACTCTACATTTCAACTGAGTATAACTGTCACGGGCTCATTTTTCACTGTGTCAACGATACACAATTCTGCTCGTGCGGTGCCCATGGTTCCCTCAACTATGGGCCAGCCTTTCTCATTTCCCAGGTCTTTAGTACGATCCTGTACCTGTGGAAAGCTCGCCTCAGAGGCTTGCCCCCTTTGGTGCCGCTCCATCAACATGTTTGCTGACATGGCCAACGTATAAACAACTCTTCTAGCGCACCTTTAATCCTTGGATCTCATCCATATGCGCTCCTGGGGATGGCTACGGACATTATCGTCCCTCGCCTTAGCCTGAGCATTGCCATCGCATGTACAGTCCTATCCTCTAGCTTGACATCACCTCGTACATGTGCACTTGGCTTTTGCTTCGCTCGAGTAAGGCAACCCTCAATCCTTGGCCTTTATCTCAAGCGTCTTTCTTAGATATGCCCTCTCATGTCTTATGGCATAGCCAAACATAGCCCACGCAACTTGCATTCAACTTTCGTAGCACAGTGTCGCCCCATAACTGCGCGTCTAGGCCAACGGACCCTTGCTCGCTTGGCTGAACTTGACCAAGATCACAAGTTAGCTCACGAGTCTCTTGGGGAGAGTATCTCGATTGCTCTATCAGCTTGGAGGCATCCTTCCATCATTTAGATATCCCACGGGGCTTGTCGGTTCATATAGCCAACCTCTAGCCTTTTCGGACACCCAACGCTAGTCCATCCGACCTTGCGTTCCCCATAGGGTTCCCGAGCCCTATAAGTACCTTGCGCATTCCTTTGACATGCCAAGGCAGACCCTTGAGGTTGTCCCTCAAGGCAGCACACTTGGGGTGGCCATCTGTGGACACACCCGGGAGAGGCTGGTAGGCTATCACCATTCATACCCCCTTATATATGCTTAAAATAAATAATCCCAATGTCCGCCACTAGACATCATTTTACCCGAGAATCATACTGGGGCTTAGATCATTCATCTGACCTTCAAATTGGGTGCCGTTTGTTCCTACTCCTTTCTCTTGACTTCCTTCACACCTCCAGGAAGTTTCACCCCATTCCCATACACACGGAACGAGTTATGGCCTTCGGACCAATCAGCAAATTACGACAATGCCACTGGACTTTGGCCAAGTCAAGCCCCTATCCAAACGGACTCCAAACGACCCCAAATTTGGTAAGAATACATAAGGTACCCTTAATATCACCTCTCTAAACCGGAATCCTTAGATTCCACTTGTATCTCAAAATGGCACGGCGCCGACATCGAACACCGCACACGATCCTCACCATGGCTCCGCCCCCTTGGGCTTACACCAAGCCCTCTCCAAATCACATTGGCACTCTTAGGAAATGTCATGCAACATATATAAATGCTTGTTGCCTCATGTTATGCCCCTTTGCCTCATCTTCGACTTCAGCATATTCCCTCAGCACATGCCGCCTATATAGCTGACAAGGTTGCGGCCTAGTTGGCACGCCTAATCTTGGCGAGTGACAGGCCCCAAAACTTTGGGGCATCACACCCTCACACACCTGAAGCAGTTATTGTCCTCAATGATATGCAACACCGATGACAACCCGAAGTCTGCACCCTTGGGGATTTACATCGCGGCCCCCAAATCCTTGTGTGTGGGAGCTCTTGCGAGCTCCTTCTTAAAAATGGAGTCAGGCCTCTTGTCCTTCTCCCCCTAGTTTTATCCAAGCGTGCACTCCACACTTTTGTTCGGACGGTGTCTCCACACCTGCACCCTTTGGTGACTAACTTTGCAGTGACCTTAAGTCATATCCACACCATGCTCCTCACGGCCTTTATCTTGTCCGGGAATCTGTTTCCACCCTGGCGATCCTACTAGCCCATCCATACCTGGCATGTCTAACCCTTTGATTCTTTACCTCTGGTAGACAACTATCTTCCCTCCTGGACTTCTTCCTTTTAAGCATAACGAAGTTAGGTAGGTATCCCTCGATGTGGTATCTTTGCCAACCATGCCCTTATGGTCCTTATCTTCTCTCCTCGAGCGACGTCATTGGCGTTAGCCTAAATTATGAACTTTGTCCAATCATCATTCAAAACAACCTTTGGAAACCCATGCTTCACCATGGCACCTTTTGGCATCTTGTGTGCTCCACGCCCATCGGCACCTCACACTCTCTTGGGATGTACCCTTTGGCAAGTACTTCTTATCTCAAAGTTTCGACATCTGCGTACTACTCTGTGAATTAGATGCTTCGTTCAAAACTCTCTCTTTCCCTTCGCAGTCTTTCGACGTTCAGGGTATCCTCGTACCTATAGCCTATGGTGAGAACTCCCTTGGTTCACCCATCTGCGGCCTTCAACCCGCTCTTCTACTCTTGGAAAGAACCTATCCTCGAACTTGGAACCCAATTCATTTTCAACGCTTTAGCTAATCCCACTTTGAGGACTTTCCTTACCCATAGTACTTTGGCACAACACCTCTCCATGAAATGGTTTGGTTTACGCGTGCCGCTCACACACCTGATGGCTTTACCTCTACCTGACTTTAACGCCCATCTATCCGCAAAGAAGCCTGCACTCAGGTCCTTCTTTACGTTGTCACGGCCCAATGGTCTGCTTGGTGCTAGCCTGGTTCTTGCCTTGCATAACACTCTTTCCAACTGTAAGCTCTGCTTGCCCATGCCGTAGGCTTCACTGCCCACTCATCCTGCATGTCTCTCTTCTGTAGGGACTCTTCTGCCACTCCTCGCAAACCATTGGATGGCTAGGTCTAGGGACTCTCCTGCCACTCTTCGCATCCCATTAGGTGGCTAGGTTGGCGTTCCAACCTTGAGTCTGACTTTCTTTAGACGGACCCCTTCACATGCCTTCGGCAAAGCTCAAGTCCAACATTTTTGGTGGACACTCAACTTGATGCCTTAATTGCATCCATGGCAAGACCTAAGCATGATCAAGCCCAATGTTTATAGTCTATGGCTTTAACTCTCTTGGAACATAGCTGCACAACCTGGCAGACATGGCTCATCTTCTTGACCATCCGAATTATCGGCATAACCCCTTCTTTAACTCAGCCTAGACTCTTTCATAGCCGACAACCCTGGCTCGTCGCTTTGCATGAACAAGCTACTTGACTGACAAGCTTCTGATGCACTTCGCCAACCTTGCTTGACGTCCTTGTCAAGTCCATGCTCTCTTTTGACCATAGTTGCCAACATACCGCTAACAGAGTTTCTGACGAACTGACGGTTCCCCACAATAAAGGACATTTGAGCACTAGCTATCCGATTGTCCAACTTTGTGGTTCCACTCAAACAGCATCGCACGATGACTACACCTGTTGGCCTGACGTGCCTCTATAAAATCCCTCTGCATACGGTACCCACTGATTTGAAGTCATCCCTTGAAGGTTTCTCAATTACTCTCGGATGCTTCGAAGATGAATCAACCCATACAGACGAAGGCAGAATCAATGGTTGTGACATGGCATGATTCTGAAATGATGGGTCTTGGTTGACATAGCTAACATAAGCATCTCAATATACAACCAATTCTCTTAACAAGGTAGCATCGTCTCAAACGATCTTCATGAGCATGACGAATATCAATCTATTCTTTGACGTGATCGCTGCAATAACATTCACAGTTTGCTCTCAATTCTATGCTTTGATACCACTTGTCAAGGGCTCATTTTTCACTGTGTCAGCGGCACACAATTCTGCCCGTGTGGTGCCCTTTGTTTGCCCCAACTATGGGCCAGCCTTTCTCATTTCCCAGGTCTTTAGCACAATCTTGTGCCTGTGGGAAGCTCGCCTCAGAGGCTTGCCCCCTTTGGTGTCGCTCCATCAACATGTCGGCTGACATGGCCAACGTATAAACAACTCTTCTGGCGCACCTTTAATCCTTGGATCTCATCCATATGCGCTCCTGGGATAGCTACGGACATAATCGTCCCTCGCCTTAGCCTGAGCATTGCCATCGCATGTACAGTCCTATCCTCAAGCTTGACATCACCTCGTACAAGTGCACTTGGCTTTTGCTTCGCTCGAGTAAGGCAACCCTCAATCCTTGGCCTTTATCTCAAGTGTCTTTCTTAGATATGCCCTCTCATGTTTTATGGCATAGCCAAACATAGCCCACGCAACTTGCATCCAACTTCCGTAGCACAGTGTCGCCCCACAACTGCGCGTCTAGGCAACCGGACCCTTGCTCGCTTGACTGAACCTTGACCAAGCTCACAAGTTAGCTCACGAGTCTCTTGGGGAGGGTATCTCGATTGCTCTATCGGCTTGGAGGCATCCTTCCATCATTTAGATAGCCCACGGGGCTTATCGGTTCATATAGCCAACCTCTAGCCTTTTCGGACACCCAACGCTAGTCCACCCGACCTTGCATTCCCCATAGGGTTCCCGAGCCCTATGAGTACCTTGCACATTCCTTTGACATGCCAAGGCAGGCCCTTGAGGTTGTCCCTCAAGGCAGCACACTTGGGGTGGCCATCTGTGGACACACCCGGGAGAGGCTGGTAGGCTGTCACCATTCATACCCCCCTTATATATACTTAAAATAAATAATCCCAATGTCCATCACTAGACATCATTTTGCTCGAGAATCATACTGGGGCTTAGATCATTCATCCGACCTTCAAATTGGGTGCCGTTTGTTCCTACTCCTTTCCCTTGACTTCCTTCACACCTCCATGAAGTTTCACCCCATTCCCATACACACGGAATGAGTTATGGCCTTCGGACCAATCAGCAAATTACGACAATGCCACTGGACTTTGGCCAAGTCAAGCCCCTATCCAAATGGACTCCAAACGACCCCAAGTTTGGTAAGCATACATAAGGTACCCTTAATATCACCTCTCTAAACAGGAATCCTTAGATTCCACTTGTATCTCAAAATGGCACGGCACTAATATTGAACACCGCACACGATCCTCACCATGCCTCCGCCCCCTTGGGCTCACACCAAGCCCTCTCCAAATCACATTGGCACTCTTATGACATGTCATGCAACATATATAAATGCTTGTTGCCTCATGTTATTCCCCTTTTCCTCATCTTCGACTTCAGCATATTCCCTCAGCACATGCCGCCTGCATAGCTGACAAGGTTGCGGCCTACTTGGCACGCCCAATCTTGGCGAGTGACAGGCCCCAAAACTTTGGGGCTCACAATAACACTTCATTGATCCTTAATTTGTATAATTCGTAATATGATCTTAGGCAAAATAACCTTGGGAACTGCTATGACAAGTTAGTTTTTTCCATTTTGATTTCGTTACTTTATATATGTAGGAAAATCACATACACCTCCCAAGAAAATGGAGTACGTTGAACCAAGGAAACCAATATGGTATAGTTAAAGATAAAGCCAAAGGTACCTCTATTTTTGAAATGATTCAACAAATAAATGTAGTACTGCGAGTGGCATTTTGCAGCCACCCCGAGTTTTCTCTTATGCTTACGTGTCTTAGCTTGGTATTCTGCAATCTTCAGTCAATAAATTTTATTTTTTATTTGCTTTTAAAGCTGCAACAGCAATATATAGAGTAGAGTGGATATCTAAAACTTCACATGGCTAATTTACATCCTCCTGTAAGTTTTAAACTTTATTGTAAGGCTTGTGTATACATGAAAGCTCTGTTTAGGCATATGTGGGTGTTAGTTTCTTGTGTCGTAAATAAATATGAGAATAGGTGCGAATTTGCAGTTACACAGTTTTAATAGTTGATTTTTAATTCCCCTACTGTGTCGCTAATAATAAGGATGAACTATGTTTTTCATCTATAAACTAGAGACAACATCAAAAACTTGAAACATGGTATTTTTTTTAATGTTTTCTTCCTTTTGAAGAGTGAACTTGTCAGTGACCATGCTCTTCAGTTTGGTTTGCATAGAAGTCTTACTGTTACAGAGAAACATGTCGCATTGAAAGAGTTCATGAGTTACATATTAACTGAATAATACCTTCTTTCTAGCTAAACACAGTAGCTATAATCTGTTAATATTAAATATATTATGCTGTAGACACTTAGGTTTGCCCATGGCTCATGTTCCAAAACTCAACTTCATACTACAGGACGCGTATTACCATTGCCTTAGCTTTTGAAACAATATCTTCTGGTGACTTCTCAAGACGATGATTAGCTATGTTTTGAGGAGTATGACAATATAATATTAACCAAAACCATCATTGTCCCATCTTTGACAAGTCTCTTTTATCTCTTCTGGAGTTTTAGATCCATCAGCTAAACAACGTACATAACTTTCTTGATAGACAACTTTAGTTTCCCAAAAGGCTATAACAACAACTGCATATTCTACTTCAGGACTCATTAAGCTTTTCAAAAATCTGGTAGAAAAAAAGGCACATTCAAAAAAACAGAATAAGCTCCCCAAATAGTTTATGGAGAGGACTACAAAACATGAAAACAATACTTTTATCTCCACATAAAACATATCTTTTTTTTCTTTCTTTTTTGATTTTGCATAAAGGAAAATGCAAAGTGGAGGAGATTGTTTAGGAACAAGAAAAGTGCGATCTTATTTTTTGAGAATAAAAAGCATGGTGTTTATTTCATACTTTTCTTTTCTTTCTGTTAAGTAAATACCACTTGAGCAGAGGGTCTATCGGAAATAACCTCTATACACTCTACCCTCCCATGACCCCATTTGTGGGATTACACTAGGTATGCAGTTGTTGTTGCTGGATGCCGGTAAGTGAAGGCTGCTATAGCTTTAATTCTGGTGCTTTAGTTAAACCTCTTAATCTTTGCTTATTGCTTCTACAATAACATCAAAAACAACTATAGACATCATCATTGAACTTTAGCAGACAAGATAGTCAACCAAACAACATGGCTAGGATCTTGAATACAAGTTTGGTGGATTCCAAAAAATCAGTTTGACCAGTTAGGCAAACTACATGATAAAATTTATAATATGATGACAAAAACTTAGCAATGCCTGCCTTGTTAGGATAAAAGGTGGAACCGTAGAATATAAAGTAAGGTTGGAGTGCATCTTTCGATAATTATCAAATCATATTTGTTAAATTCTCAACAGCTTTTTCAGAAAAATGATGACATCAATAGATGAGACATAAGACGACCTATATCATATTGAACATAAATCATTCATAGTAATGGTGACACAAACATAGCATGATCAAGATTATAGTAGCGGGACTAGAACTACCAAAACAAGACTCTTCTAATTACAAAAATGTGTGTGAAGACTTAAAGGTAATGTATCTTATCTCCTTGAGTTACGGTCTTTATTCTACTACTATTGTGATGAGAGTGGTTCAAGTTAATTTAAATCTTTCTCAATCATCCTAGACGGAACTTATAGGCCATATTACATGATATAATCATGTGGTTCGGATGTTAAGAGATTATTGTATGCCTTGGTGCCTCGAGTAACTGATTACGATTTTCTAAAAAATATCAATGCACTCTTTTTTCTTTCTCTTCATTGTTCATTTAATTTTTTTTATTGTTCGGCCCGGCCTTTTAAGCTGCATGTTTAATTGGTAGAATTCATCTATAACAACCTAAATGTAGATCTTTATTTTTCGTGTAGAAAAGTTTGATAGGTATCTTTGATTCAAGGCCAAACACATTGACATGCACCTCAACTTGGCACCATCTTTCACTTAGCTCCTCAAGTAGACGTTATTCACTTTAGGCACCTCAATAGCATACGGGTGTGTTATTTTGGAACTTTTTGCACAATCTGCCAAAATATATCCTATACGTGTATTACACACACATGACATGTAAAGCGACCAATGTGACATGTAAAGTGACCAATAATAATAGGACATTTGTCATTTTTTATCCAAATAATTTTTAAATAAATAATTTAAATAAAATATAATCAAACCACTCCATCCACCCCTACCCCTAAACCCTATCTTCTCCAAACACCTAGCCTCCCTCCACCTGCCCACCCACCTACCCAAATCATCTTCTCCAAGCACTGCAACCCTCCAACCAATCAACCAAATCACCTTCTCCAAACACCCCATCTCCCCTATCCCCACCCCATCTACAAATGTTCTTCTCCAAAACACCCCAGTGCCTCCGCAATCAAATTATCTTCTCCAAAACACCCCATCCCGCGCGCCCTCCTTCATTTTTGTACACTATTAATAACTTTATTTTTTTTTAAGCAAATAATAATGTTAAGAATTAATGATTGACAAAAATGGTGGAAAAATATTTTGAAAAACAAAGCTTCAGATTCAAAAAAATAGTGGAATTTTTTTTTTGATTTTCCCTTTTTCTATTAATTCAATCAAAGAAGTTGAAATCATTTAAAGAAGGGAACCCATTTTAAGAAACAAGAATGGTTAAAATCAACAGAAGGAAAAATCAACCATTCTTGTTTCTCAAAAGCAACCATTCTTATTTTTTGTTTCTTAAAGAAGGGAAATTCTTAATTTAACCATTCTTGTTTTTTGATTTCTTGTTTCTTAAAGAAGAAAAATTATTGATTTTTGTTAAAATCAACCATTCTTATTTCTTAAAATTAAGCAAATAGAGAATTAACGTTGTTTCTTGATTTTTTTTTGTTAATTAGATCCTATATTTGTTATAAGTTGATTTTAATTGGTTAATTTGTATTGGTAAATGTTTCTCATAGATCCATTATTTTTATAATTTTCACCATTAAGTAATCTTAAGATTTATACAAATAGTGGATAAAAATAAGGAAGAAGGTATAAATCAGTGGAGATAGGTTAATATACTATTTATGGGTTATTTTGGATGCTACATCAGTCGAAAAAGGGCATCCACGTGTATTTAGGTAAGTGAAACACACTGTAACACCTCATATTTTACATGTATTTGTTCTATTTATATGGAACTTGGTGTAGCCTTGTGGTATAGGTAACGTACGAGATTTGTTATGCAAGTATTGATGGTGCAGATGGAGTTCTAGATACTGCCCATATGTTTTAATGTGACACGACTAAGTTAACATCAATACAACTAATTAACTTGGAATAGTAAGATGGTATTTAAATCTAAAGTTTAAAGTGATCAAGTATATACAAGTTTTAAGTTAGATTAAAGAACTAAGAATTGAAAATGGAGTAATTTGTTGAGGTGTTTGCTTAACTTAATAAAGCTAGTAGGTAAGTCACTTACTTGAGTTACATGAGACAAGTTAATGGACCAAGTCCATGGGTCAGATTTGGGCCTTTATTAGTATACTTATTTGGGCCCAACTAAGTAAAAGAGGAAGAAAATAGAGAAAAAGTCCAATACTTAATTGCGAAGGCCCAATTTAATTAAACCCAATAATGGATCAATCAAGTAGGTCATCACATACTTTGATCTTTTGAGCAGCTTGATCTCCTTAGGTATGTGCATCACCTACTTGGACCAATTTGACAATTTTGAGGTCCAAAATACAGCTAAATAGATAGCTAAAATAGGGCCTTTATAAGGCCAAGTTGCTGGTCATTTTTCTTTATTTCTAAGTCACAAAAAGGATTATATTTCACAAATTCACTCTACTTTCTCTAAAACAACAAGGAGCAGCCCTATATTTTCTTCTAGGGGTTTTGAAGAAACCCTAACCTTTGCAGGACAAGGTAAGTGAAAACACTTAAGGTTTAGATTAATTCTCCCATAGAAGATTAGGAAAACATGCTATTCATGCTTAATTATAAGTCCATGCAGAATATAAAACAAGCTACCTGTTCACTTTGCTTTGTTATTAAGGGACTTCTTTTCTTCTTTGGTTAAAAGTGTGAAGGAAAGTTAAAGTTCTTGAAGAGTCCAAATTGAAAGGAAAAGTTACCAAAAATTGAGGTAAGGTCACTTCTCTATTTTGTCCTCTTTATATATGAGTTTGGGAAAGAATTATGGATGTGTTATTATTAAGGAACTCAAGGGATGATGAGTTCAATATTTGATTGCTACGATAAAAGAAAATTTAAGATTGTTTTATGGACTGTTTTATGTGTAAATGTCAGGGGATACCACGTTGATGTTGGGGGAAGGTGTAATTAATTTATATTGAAATATAGAAAAAGGGTGTGGTGGTACACCACCAAACTAATGGTCGTATAAGTTTATTGCCCATTCTGTTTTGTGTATTGTTTGGAGGGTGTAATGAAGCCAAAGTAGTTTCGGGGGATCTTATAAGAATATGTATGGTATGTGGATGTAATTGAAGCAGAAAACGTTTAAAATAACACTCTTGATTGATAAATTAATGGCTTACTGCCCAGCTACTGTTTTGGTGAAGTTAAGTAGCCCAAATGTGTCGTTTGGTTACTAATACTACAACAAAAACAACAACAACAAACCCAGTGTATTCCCACAAAGTGGGGTTTGGAAGAGGGTAAGATGTACGCAGTCCATACTGCTACCTCCGAAGAAGTATGGAGGTTGTTTTCGATAGATCCCTGGCTCAAGATACAAAATATTAGACATAGGGGTGGTTGACATAATAGAAATAGAAATAACAGATACAAAAATAACAGAGATAAGGCATAAAGAATGATAAAACATAAATCAGAAAAGTACGCAATACGAGATATAAGGAAACACACAATAAGAAAATAGGAACTGAGAAGTTATGAATGAGACTGCCGCGTAGAAGTAACAAACACTCACAAACCATAGGCACCTATGCGCACAGTCCTAATAGTACTAGCCCGCTAGCCTTCTACCCTTATCCACGACCTCCACAGCTTCCTATCTAGGGTCATGTCCTCTGTAAGATGCAGCTGCTCCATGTCATGTCTGATCACTTTTCTCCAGTATTTATTCGGCCTACCTCTACTCCTCCTAAAGCCATCTAATACTACCCTCTCACACCTACGAATTGGGGCACCCACATACCTCCTCATCACATGCCCAAACCATCTCAGCCTTTCTTCCCGCATCTTGTCCTCCACCAAAGCTAATCCTATCTTCTCTCGAATAATCTCATTCCTAATCCTGTCCCTTCTAGTAAGCCCACATATCCAACGCAACATCCTCATTTCTATCACCCTTAAATTTTGGATGTGAGAGTGCTTGACTGGCCAATATTCCCCGCTTCATACAACATGGCTGGACAGATTGCCACTCTATAGAATTTGCCTTTAAGGTTAAGGGCACCTTCTTATCACACAACACTTCTGAGGTGAGCCTTCACTTCATCCAACCTGCTCCAATACGATTAGTGACATCCTCATCAATATCACCATTCCCCTGGATCATAGACCCAAGATACTTAAAACTATCCCTCTTACAAACATCCTGGGAGTCCAACCTCACCACTACATCGTCCTCCTGACTCGAGTCTCTAAACTTGCATTCCAAATACTCCGTCTTGGAACTACTCAACTTAAACCCCTTAGATTCAAGGGTTTTCCTCTGAACCTCCAATTTGTCATTCACGCCCTCTGCGTATCATCAATCAGTGATACATCATTCGCAAATAGCATACACCAAGGAACCTCGCCTTGAATACTCCGTGTCAATACCTCTCCATTATAAGTGTGGCATGCTACACACCCATAAAAGAGACTCAACTCTATGACCAATGCAAATAGAAATAGACTAAGAGTCGATCCCTGATGCAACCCTGTCTCGATCGGAAAATGCTCTGAGTTTTCCCCCGCCGTCCTCACCCTGGTCTTTCCTCCATCATACATGTCCTTAATAGCTCTGATGTACATTACCGAGACCCCTCTCACCTCTAAGAACCTCCAAAGAACCTCCCTCAGGACTTTATCATACGCCTTTTCCAGGTCGATGAACACCAAGTAAAAGTCCTTCTTCCTTTCTCTATACTGCTCTACCAATCTCCTCACTAAGTGGATTTCCTCTGTCATCGAGCGACCAGGAATAAATCCAAACTGATTCTCCAAAACATACATGACCTTCCTCAATCTCCGCTCAACTACTCTTTCCCAAATCTTTATAGTGTGACTCAACAACTTAATACCCCTATAGCTGTTGCAACTCTGAATGTCATCTTTGTTTTTATATAGCGGAATCAATGTACTCCATCTCCAATCCTTAGGAATTCTTGCCATCTTGAAAATGTCGTTAAGCAAATCTGTCAGCCACCTTAGACCTGCCCCATCAACAAACTTCCAAAAATCTATTAGAATCTCATCCGACCCCGTTGCCCTACCCCTCTGCATCCTATGAATAGACTCTTTAACCTCCTCAACCTTAAGACACCTATAGTAGCTAAAATCACAGCTCTCCTCCAAGTGCTCTAGCTCCCCTAACTCATAGCCTCTGTCCCCCTTCTTATTCATAAGTCTATGAAAGTACTTCTGCCATCTCTTCTTAATGTGAACATCCTCCACCAAAACACTACCATAGTCCCCCTTAATGCACTTCACTTGATTAAGGTCACGCCCCTTCACTCCCTAGCATTTGCAAGCCTAAACAACCTCTTTTTTTCTTCTTTCTCCTCTAACCCCGCATATAAGCTCTCAAACATTGCTGACTTAGCAGCCGTAACTGCTAATTTAGCCTCCCTCTTAGCTACCTTATAAGCCTCCCTATTTACCTGCTTCTATTCTTCATCTTTAATCTCAATCCACTTCACGTACACCCCTTCTTAATCTCTACTTTCTTCTTCACTTCTTTATTCCACCACCAGTCCCCCTTATGTCGACATGCACGACCCCTCGAAATACCCAACACTTCTCTATCCATCTCTGAGATGCAGCTGGAAGCCCTATCCCACATAACATTCATGTTTCCCCTACACTCTCACGCCTCCATGCCTGCCACCTTTTCCCTATCTCCAGGGCACTTTCTAGTGTCAAATTACCCTACTTAATTCTAGGTCATCCCTCTCTGGCCCTTCTCTTCTTTCTCTTCTTGATAGACAAGTCCATTACTAGAAGCCTATGCTGGGTTGAGAGGTGCTCACTCGGAATGACCTTACAGTCCTTACATAACACTCATCCCCCTTACTAAACAACAGAAAGTCAATCTAAGTCTTGGCTATCGCACTTCAGAAGGTTATCAGGTGGTCCTCCTTCTTTGGGAAGCTCGAGTTCACTACCACCAACCCAAAGGCCCTCATAAAATCTAACAGGGAAGCTCCCTCGCCATTCCTATCACCGAAACCAAAACCACCATGGACATCATTATAGCCTCCCGGTAAGACCCCAATGTGCCTATTGAAGTCACCTGCTATGATGATCTTCTCCAAACTAGGCACACTTCTCACCACCTCATCCAAATCCTCCCAAAATCTTGCCTTTACCTCCTCTTCCAAACCCACCTACAGTGCATAAACACTACACACATGCAATATAAAACCCCCAATGACCAACTTAATCTTCATAAGCCTATCACTGACCCACATAACCTCCACCACCTAACCTCTAAGCTCCTTATCCACTAAGATGCTAACTCCATTCTGATGCATTTCACTGCTCGAGTACCAAAGCTTGTATCCATCCATATACCTAGCCTTATTACCCTGCAGGGTCCTAATATTCCAAGACCCTACCCTTAACCTATCTTCTCTTATCTTTCACCTCCTTCTAATACCCTCTCTGACCCAGCCTTGACACCAGACCTATACCTTTCACCCACCCCTGCTCTCCTCCCTTCACCCACTCTCAAAACTGCCCTCACCCCTAACTACCTCGAACATAGCCCTATTCCACCATCAACCCCTCCAGCCACTACTCAAACACTAAAACACAGCCCCAGGCCAACAAACCAATGGATAAATCAACCTTATGAAAATAGTCAAAAAAGGCACGCACATAGTACACTATCCAGCCTGACAACTAGAACACACACAACAAAAATTCACTAATATGCAAAGCAACCAGTCACCAATAAACTCACAAGCAACAGGGAATAATAATAGGAAGAAACGAGAAATAAGAGACAAGAAATAAATAAGAGACAAATAAGAAACCATAAACAAGAAACCAACAAGGAGGAAACAAGAACAAAAATTTTAAAGAAACCAAATAGTAGGAAGTGACTAACTAATAAAGTATAGATGTCACCGGTATGCCTGAGCACTGCTATTTTTTGGTAATTTTGATATTGAAATTGGATGTCGGAATAAAGTCACCAAAAAAAAGATTGCTGGTGCTTTGTCAGAGTGTTGTTGGAGCATTTTCTGGGTATTGCTGGAATCTGGATGCCTGCTGACATTGTCCAACCTAATTGACCGCTGCTGTACAGTTGAAATATTACCAAAGTTGAGCTGGCAGGCAACCCTTATCGCACCAGCGATAGTAGTAAACCGACAACAACAAAGGGTAGGAAGAGGGCGAATACTAGAGGGAACTGCGGGGAGAGAGAAACTTAGGAGGAGGGGTTAACCTTACTTATTACCGTCGCCGGCGTCGGTGTCTGCTGGTTCGATGAAGTTGACCGTTATGGGTGAAAAGGTTAGGGTGAACGTTGGTGTTGTAACGTTAAAGAAGAAAGTCAACGTTCAAACTCAAGGTCCAACCAATAACACATCAGTAATACTAATACTAGTTTTAATATATACTTTATTATAGATGAGCAATCTTAAAGTCAGGAAGTGTTAATTGGGTTAACATTGGAGTTGTACGACTAGGTATGTAAGAGCCGTATGTTATTTTCAGCTCCTAAATATTTTGTTCGTGTATAATCTGCTCCATACCTTTTTGTCATTGCATTTAAGTGTTTATTCACGTCTCTTATTGGTAGATTATTATTCAAAGGTATTAAAATGTTCTGACCACCAAAGTAACAACCTCAAAGACTAAATAAACTAAGTAACACAAATATGAATTGAATGAATGGAAACTCAGGGGCATAATCCTAGCATGGGCCGATCTCGATAACTTTATATGTGGGTGGTAGCTCAGGGGAAAAATCCTAGCATGGGATGATCCCAATCTATTTATACATAAGTGACAGCTTAGGGGAATAAACCTAGCATTGGTCGATCACAATTTGTGTATTTACCACTGATAATCTGGGCATTTTTATTATATGGCTTACAAATATTATAAAGTATGAAGGTTAAAATAAAGAAAAGAATGTAATTTACCTGATCCTACAAGTATATATAAAGGTTGTCTACTAGCACTATTTATACACTTGTACCTAATTTCTATTGAGCTCTTGTATCATATGTAGTACTTAAGCCTTACATATTCAGTACATATTTTTGTACTAATATCCCTCATGGGGGACATGTATTTTATGATTCAGGCACAAGTACTTAAGCTAATATACCTACCCAGTAGGAGCAATGATATCTAGTGACTATTGGTAGCTCCAGGTTAATTCAGGGCTTTCTGAGTTCATTTTATAAATTTTAGTAAGGTACAGTTGTTAATAGTATGGCGGGGGGTTTTTCCCAACCTTAACTAAGTGTCTGTATATTTTAGAGGCTTTGTAGATCAATGTAAATTTAAGCATAGAAGTATCTTGTCAATTAGATTTTATGGCCCCAAGGACTAATTTTTGTATCTATAATTTTGTACTTACCCACATGGTTGTTCACATTGATGCATTGTATCATATTTAGTAGAACCTTTGGTTATCATATTTACATGCATGAGATGTATAGGGTCATATGTTGGTGCTCTCGGGCCTTTGCGGCTATGGGTGCCTGTCCACCCAAATAGGACTTGAGGCGTGACAAAAGTGGTATCAGAGCAGGTCATCCTAGGGAGTGTGCAAAGCCATGTCTATGTAGAGTTTTGTTTATGGGCGTGTTGTGAACCACATCTATAAAAAGAAGGTTACGGGACATTTAGGGGTTGTCTCTTTTTCTTCATATCTTAGATTGTGCATTAGAGCCTAAGTTGTAGGTGAAGTTATGTTTAACCATTAAATATATTTTTGTCTCTTATTATAGTAAAGATGTCGGTTACAAGAAGGAGTAAGAATATAGGTAAGCAAGTAGATTTGGCTGCCAGAGAAGGGAATAGAAAGTTCCCACCTAGACAAACTAATCAAAGTAAGGCCTAAGCTTAGTTTGTATCACAAACCTCTTTTACTCCTCCATCTCTAAAAGAGCTAAGAAAGGGAAGAACAACATCCTCAGAACTACCTATTAATGCTACTGAGTAAGATCTGAGGAAGGTGCAATTTCTAGCTTGTATAGTTGCTGGACAAGCTCAAGGAAAAGCTATTCCAACCATATGTTCTAGTGGTGTAGATAGGACAACTAGCACAGGGACGCAGGATTTTCTTAAGTTGGATCCTCTCATATTCACCGAATCATATCTTAATGAAGACCCACATGACTTTATTGATCAAATACAAAAGGCTCTAGATGTCATGTATGTATTAGGTAAAGAGACAGTTGATCTAGCAGTATATAGATTAAAAGGGGAGGCTATATTTTAGTATGAAGACTGGAAATAATCTAGGGGTATCGATGCACCTTCAGCTAGTTGGAAAGAGTAAAAAGAGACATTTCTTGATCTTTACCTTCCATTTGAGATTCGAAAGGCCCGTCCAGATCAGTTCTTGAATCTTTACCAAGGGAATATGAGTATGAGAGAGTACAACTTCTGATTTAACTCTTTGGCTAGGTATGCTCCTAATGTAGTAACTACTATGGATGATAGAGTTCATCAATATGTGGATATATTAGATCTATATCTGGTTAGAGATTATACTATTGCTACTTTGAATAAAGACATAGACATAGCAAGGATATAAGCTTTTGCATACAAAATAGAGGATTAGAGGCAAAGAAGAAGAACATAAGAATTGGAAAGAGGATAGATATACAGGGAAGTTTATGGTATCCCAAGGAGAGTTTAGGCCTCGGTTTTCTAATAGACCGCCTAGGCCATTATCTTTTTATTCTGTAGCTAGTGCTCTATTATAGTTTCAAGAGTCCAAGGGCAATTAGTTTGGGCAAAGAAGTAAGAGTCAGAGTTCATGAGCAACGGGGTATCAAGAGTAAGGGAGTATGAGCTAATTAATACATCCTTTTTAACTATGTAAACAATGTGGAAAACTTTATATAGGTGCATGTCGGTTTGGGACATATGCTTTCTTTGGTGTAGTATATCGGGGCATATGATGAGAGAATACCCATAAAGGGGCATGGGGGGTATGGCACGCCCTACTAGATCAGCCTTTGCATCATCATCATCAGTTCCTTCTTTAGGTAGGGGTGTAAAACCTATAGGTTGTGGTAGAGGTGTTAAAGGTGCAACTAGTTCTAGTGGAGTTCAGAATCGTACATATGCTCCAACGGATCGACAAAATTTAGAGGCTTCTCCAAATGTGGTTATAGGTACATTGTCCATCTTTTCACATAATGTATATGCATTAATTAATCTGGGTTCTACATTATCATATGTCACTCCATTGGTTTCCAGAAAGTTCAAAAGAATACCGAAATTACTAGTTAAGACATGTGAAGTATCTACGTCGTTTGGTGAATCTATTATAGCTAGAAGAGTGTATCAAAATTAAATAATAACCATTTGTGGTCGTGATATAATGACTGACCTTGTTGAGTTAGAAATGGTAGATTTTGATTTTATAATGGGTATGGACTGGTTGGCTTTTTGTTATGCCACAGTAGATTGTCGAACTAAGAGGGTGTATTTCCATTTTTCAAGAGAGGCAGTCCTTGAATGGAGGGGTAATATTGGCGTGCCGAGAGGTAAAATTATTTCTTATTTTAAGGTAAAAAAGATAATTTCCAAGGGTTACATATATCATCTAGTTAGAGTGAAGGATATAGACGTGGAGCCACCAACTTTTCAAGTTATTCCAGTGGTAAATCAATTTCCCAATGTATTTCCTAAAGATCTTCCAGGTTTGCCTCCCGAAAGAGAAGTAAAGTTTAGTATTGATATGATTCTAGGTACTCAACCAATCTTAATTCCTCCATATAGAATGGCCATGGAAGAATTACGAGAGTTGAAAATGCAATTAATAGACTTGCTAGAGAAGGGATTCATAAGGCCTAGTATGTCCTCTTAGGGCACACCAGTGTTATTTGTGCGTAAGAAAGATGACTCATTGAGAATGTGTATTGACTACCAACAACTGCGTGAAGCCACCAACTCTTCAAGTTATTCTAGTGGTAAATAAATATCCTAATGTATTTCCTAAAGATCTTCCAGGTTTGCCTCCCGAACAAGAAGTAGAGTTTGGTATTGATCTGATTCCAGGTACTCAACCAATCTCAATTCCTCCATATAGAATGTCCACGGAAGAATTATGAGAGTTGAAAGAGCAATTAAAAAACTTGCTAGAGAAGGGATTCATAAGGCCTAGTATGTCCCCTTAGGGAACACCAGTGTTATTTGTGCATAAGAAAGATGGCTCATTGAGAATGTGTATTGACTACCAACAACTGAATAAGGTGACTATTCAGAATAAATATCCTCTTCAAAGAACTGATGATCCAAGTCTCTCTCAAAGATTGATTTGAGGTTGGGTTACCACTAAGTGAAGGTCCAAGAGAATGATATACCCAAGACCACTTTTCTAACATAGTATAGCCATTACATGTTTCTAGTTATGTCCTTTGGGCTATTAATACATCCACAACTTTTATGGATTTGATAAATAGGGTGCTTAAGTCATTCTTAGATGTGTTCATGATAGTTTTTATAGATGATATTCTAGTTTCTTCGAGATCAAAAGAGGACCATTGATATGAGTGAAAAGAGTACCAGACCTTTCACAAGGATCCTAGCTCAGGGTTTGAAAAATCTTCAAGACATATTCATGAATATGGAAGTGTGTGAAGGTTTTTTGAACCACTCCAAAGGATTGCACATGTTGAAGTATGAAGAAGGAGTCCTCACACTCCAAGATCGCCCCTATTTAAGGGTGTTTGGTCATTGCCACAATTGAAGAGAGAAAAGGAGCCTTACACTCCATGGCAGCCCCTCTCATTAAGGGTATTTTGGTTATCTTATGTAATAGGCTATATATAGACTCTATTAGGCTTATTTTCTCCTTAGTTGATGATTGATATTGAAAGACATTTGAAACACCTTTTCTCTTCTCTTGTGAGAGAGTGTAACTAGGGCTAGTGTGGATTTCACTAGTGTTGATCTTTGGCTTAGAAACGTGGGTTCTTGAGGTGAATCGATTCCCTCTTGGGTTTACATAAGAACTTGGTGTTTGTTTATACAAGTCTTAAGGGTCTGTACGTTTGATACACGTTTTGGTTCTTATTTCTTGTATTCTCTTATGTGAAGTTATCTATCCTTTACTTTTTTGCATTAGTTTGGTCTTTTGTTGCTTGTTATCTTTAGTTTCGGTTTGTGTTTGCTTTTTTAGGTCTAGTTTTCATCTTGTTCTAGTGTTTTCCACTTAGATATTGTATCAACCATGCCAGTCACTTACGACAGGTGTTACAGATTCTTCATGATCGTAAGTTATATGCAAAGTTCTCTAAATGTGTATTTTTGTTAAAATCTGTGGCATTCTTAGGTCATATTATATCTAATGAAGGAATAAAAGTGGATACTCAAAAGATAGAAGATGTAAAGAACTGGACAAGACCTACAGAACCGATGGAGATTCATAGTTTCCTTGGGTTAACAGGTTATTATCGAAGGTTTGTTGAAGGATTTTCTTCAATTTATGCACCTTTAACAAAGCTAACACATAAAGCATCCAAGTTCTAATGGAATGACACATGTGAAAGGATTTTCCAAGATTTGAAGAATAAGTTGACTTCTATACCCGTATTGGTACTTCCATAAGGCATAGAAGGGTATGTAGTATATTGTGATGCTTCAAGAATTGGCTTAGGATGTGTGTTGATACAGCATGGAAAAGTAATAGCTTATGCCTTAAGACAATTGTGGCCACATGAGAAAAATTATCCTATACATGATCTTGAGCTACCAGCAGTTATATTTGCTTTAAAGATTTAGTTCCACTGCTTGTATAGGATTCATGTTGACATATATACTGACAATAAGACTTTATAATATATTTTTATCCAGAATGACCTAAATTTGCGGCAGCAAAGGTGGCTTGATCTATTAAAAGACTATGATGTTGATATCTTGTATCATTCGGGGAAAACAAATGTAGTAGCTAATGCGTAAGTCATAAGGCTATGGTAAGAACATATGGGCAGTCTACAAAAAGACAAGGGATGACTAAATATCGACACCAACTATCCAATTTGGGCGTTCACATTCTTGAAACTCCAAATAAGGGGATTATTGTGCATAATGTGATAGAATCTTCATTCGTAGCTGAAGTGAAAGAGAAGCAATATGCAAATTCTATTCTACTATAACTTAAGAAGAGTGTGCAATGTGGTATGACAAAGCAATTTGAGCTTACACAAGATGGAGTACTTAGGTGCCAAAACAGATTGCGTGTGCCTAATGTAGATGGGCTAAGAATGAGGATTATGACAGAGGCACAACATTCAAGGTATTCCATCCATCCAGGGTCTGCTAAAATGTATCATGATTTGAAAGAAATGTATTGGTGGGGTGACATGGAGAAGAACATTGCAAAATTTGTAGCCGAATGCCCAAATTATCAAATAGTTAAGGTAGATCACCAAAAGCCTAGGGGTTATATGCAATGTATAGACCTTCCAATCTGGAAGTGGGACATGATCAACATGGATTTTGTCACTGGTTTGCCTCATACATCTCGAAGGTTCAATTCCATGTTGGTAATAGTTAATAGGCTTACCAAATCAACACACTTCCTACTGGTTAGGACCACTTACACAATTAAAAAGTAAGCAAAATTTTATATCATAGAGACATTTCGTCTACACAGAGTACCGGTCTCTATTATATCAGATAGGGAAGCTTAATTTACAACAAATTTTTAGAAGTCTTTTTCAGAGAAATTTGAGAACACAAGTGAATTTAAGTACAACTTTCCACCCTCAAATAGATGGACAAGAAGAACGTACCATTCAAACACTTGAAGATATGCTACGAGCTAGTGTATTAGACTTTAAAGGTAGTTGGGATGATCATTTACCTCTCATTGAGTTAACCTACCATAATAGCAATCATTCAAGTACCAAAAGACCACTATATGAAGTTTTGTATGCAAGAAAGTGTAGATCACAAATTGGATGGTTTGAAGTGGGTAAAGCTGCTTTGTTTGGGCCAGATCTTGTTTATCAAGCTATGGAAAAGGTTAAAGTGATCCAACAGGGGATAGAGACAGCCCAAAGTTGACATAAATCATATGCAGATATTAGAAGAAAGGGGATAGAGTTTGCTATTAGTGATTGAGTATTCTTGAAGGTTCACCAATAAATGAGGTAATGAGATTCGGTAAGAAAGGAAAACTAAGTCCACATTATATAGGCCCATATAAGATTATTCAGAGGTTTGGGCAAGTCGCTTATGAGTTAGAGCTACCCAAAATGTCTCAACAGTTCATCTAGTACTTCACGTCTCAATGCTTCAAAAATACATTAGAGATCCATCTTATATTACTCATACTGAAGATGTACAAGTTATAGAAGATCTCAACTATGAAGAAAGACCTATTGCTATTCTAGATCGACAAGTTAAAAATTTAAGGAATAAAGAAATAGCTTCTATAAATGTACTTTGGAGAAATTAGGAAGTAGAAGAGATCAGATGGGAAGCTGAAGAAGCGATGAAATCCAGGTACCCCTATTTATTCGAATACAAATAAAAAGTCCAAGATGCTAAATTGAAGCAATAATAAGTAAGTATAATATATATAAGTATTATGTGATAACAGGAATATTAAACTTAGGCTTGAACTTGTTTTGGTTGGATAGTTATACTAACATTCGAGGACCGAATATTCCCAAGGGGGGAGGATGTAACACCCCATATTTTGCATGTACTTGTTCTATTTATATGGAACTTGGGATAGCCTTGTGTAACACCCTGTAATATTCTAAGCTTGATTCAGCTCTTAGTTGTAAATTTAAGGGGTCCAAGGCTTAAAATTTCACTAAGTGTTGAGGACTTAGTCATTTTTCAAGACCCCTAGACTTTGCAAATTTTTAGTTTGGCCTTACCGACCACAAATGTTGGTTTTTAAGCTGATTCATGGTTAGGAAGGTAAAAAGTATGTCTCGGGTGGGTTTCAGGATTTTCAGATGAGGTTTAGGCCGTGTTTGGATAACCAAAACAGTGAGGCAACATAATTTGACCACGATGTATTGCTCCCTACCATGGGGAGGAGCTCCGTGATGCGTTGCTCTCTCCACTAAAGTGATACCAAACACCCCCAAGAACACTCTAAAAGTTTTCTTAAAATAGTCCACGAAAAAGACACGACTCAACAACACAAGAACACAAATGGGAAAAAGAAAGATAGATAACTTGACTTACAATGCATGAACACTTATGAACCAGAATGTATATTAAACATTAAGACCAAAATCTTCACACAAATAACACCAAGTTATTACGGGACCTCAAGGAAATTGAACTTCCCAAGCAACCACCATTTCTAAGATTGTTATCAACATAAGTCATGTCCACACTTGCCATAAGGAATCCACCTTGCAAGACACTCTTTTGAGCTCACAAAATATATCATCTAAGTCTAATGGAAAAAATGACCTAAAGGTTCAATTTATAATCTAGCACAACACTTATTACAAAATGACCAAAAGGCTATTAATGAGCCCTTACAAAGGGGCGTCCTTGGATTTGGCTTCTTGGATGGCTTTGGAGTGTTGTTCCTTGTTCTCTATATTTCAAAGCTTGTTACTTGGATGGGCAGCCCCACAAGCTCGGGTCTTCACTCACGTCTTTATGTCCCCGAGTGCTAAGATGCCTCTTTGACCCATATCATCCTCCCCTACTTAGAAAGGATTCATCCTCGAATCCGCACCTTGCAAAACAATAGGGGACACAAGACAACACATATTCTTTATAGCAAAAGGGTTACTTTAGCATAATCAATAATAGCATCTTGCCAAGGTTTCACATACTTCACATATAACCAAACATCCTTCAAAATATTGTATGAAGAGTCAACATTCAAAGTGCTAAGGAGTTGGCTATGAAGAGCATCAAGAACTTTCCCTAAGTTAGTCCCATTAACAAAATTATCAAGCAAATCATCACATGTTGGAACGACTAAGGGTAAAAAAAAGGAGCTCTTAGAGGGTAAGTTACCCTTCCAAACACGGGAAACCAAATCTACACACAAAACATGCTTAGCATCAATGTAATCATGCTCACACAACTCACATAAGTTATCCCCAACCACGGTTTGAAAGACATCAACATCACCCAGATCAAATTGATGGAGTTTCCATGGACATGGGTTTAGGACACACTTTTTTTCCCTAATACTACCACTAATACGGTCATATGTACCCTCTATACTAGCATGGTCAACAACAAAAACAATTAGAGGGTCATCCTTAGTCATTCGACCAATATTTTCAACATCACCATTTTCACACACAAGTTGGTATTAATGATTTCCACAAGACAATGTACTATCACTTGTCACAATAGCTTCAACACTAGGTGAATACAAATCGATCTTGCTAGAAAAATCAATTTTGTCATCATTAGGATTAACTAGTGTATCCACAATCTCAAGTTGTACATTATCATCACAAAATGAAAAACATTTGGCTCACCTAAAGACAAACTATCATTCATACTTAGTTGATTACTAGCCTCATTCACTAGAGTGCAAGAGTTAGTTTGATTACCTTGTAGGTCATATGGAGCATGTCCACTCACAGGAACTTGATTAGGAAGGCTTCGATGCTCTATCAAGTTATCCAACTCCTTGCAAAGAGATATTTCTGTCCCGTCCATTCTTTCTTCCATTCGGCCTATTATTCTTTCCATTCTCTCCATTCTTCCTTCCATTCTCTCCAACCTCCCTTCAAAAGAGCCCAATCGGTTATCCATGGAAAGGATAAGATTTTTCATGAAAGAACTAGCCTAAGTAGGCATTTCCCCTTCACCCGCAATTGTGCCTATAAAAAAATACTAAACAAACATCACAAAAACATAAAACACGTTAAAGGTTAGTAAAAATAATTCCACAAAATGTCTCAAAACAGTCCGCAAATCTCAAGCTCACACTTTTGAAGTTTTCACTCTATTGGCCACACAAGTGTAGATAACCCGCTTGTACTACAATGAGGTCACTTGGTTCCAATTGTGGCTCGAGGTCAGAGTAGATTCTTATTTTAAATGACACAAAAAAAGTAATATATGAACTTGAACCTAAAAGATACTATGATTCAAAAATGAGAAAAGCACAAAAACAATGCTAACATGAAGAACGTACTCAAAAAACTAATCTTCAACCTAGTAGGTATTTACTTGTTATCAATTAGTATAAGGGTCAACAAAGTTTAGAAACCAATAGAAACAAGAAAATAAAACTAGGAAATCCAATGTTCTTGAGCTTTTGATGATGTGGCACTGAACGATTGGACGTTGTAATGTTGTTGGAGTTGAAAAATTTTTGTTTCAAGAAACTAGTTGTTCAATTTAATGTGTGGAAGAAGAGATTTTTGGCCATGGTATGGGGAAAACAAGGTCTAGACTCAACTTTCAAGATTTATAAAGTGTTTCACGTACTTGGACCAAACTGGAAAGACAACCTTTTTGGATGTCTTGTCCTCTTTCCCCTTTTGGATAACCTTGAAAAATGTTTTACTTCTTTCTTGAGCTAAGTTCAAGTTGTTGT
>NC_061120.1:104230565-104265363 GCF_002878395.1 Capsicum annuum | reverse complement strand
ACAACAACTTGAACTTAGCTCAAGAAATTAGATCTTAGACTCAATAAGTGTTGAGGAAAAAGAAAACCAACACAAGAAACAAGCTAATACAACAAAACACACGTAGATCTAGATAACAATTTCGGCCAAATACAACAACATGAACACTTCCTGGCCAAGACACCAAAACATAGAACAATTTTTTTTTCAACCAAGGGAGCCCAAGATTGGTAGTGTAGGAAGACAACCAGCCTTAGCTATGATACCAAATGATATGAAACACCCACAAGAACACATTAAAAATATTCAAAAAATAGTCTACGAATAAGACACAACTCAATAATACAAGAACACAAATGGGAACAAGAAAGTAAGATAGATAACTTGATATACAATGCATAAACACTTATGAACTAGAATTTATATTAAACATTAAGATCCAAAATCTTTACTCAAATAACACCAAGTTCTCATGGAACATCAAGGAAATTGGACTTCCTAAGAACCACCGTTTCTAAGATTGTTATCAACACAAGTGATATCTACACTTGCCACAAGGAATCCACCTTGTAAAACACTCTCTTGAGCTCACAAAATATATTATCTAAGTCTAATGGACAAAATGACCTAAAGGTTCTATTTATAAGCTAGCGCAACACTTATTACAAAATGACTAAAAGGCCCTTATTGAGCCCTTACAAAAGAGCGGCTTTGGACTTGGCTTCTTGGAAGGCTTTGGAGTGTTTTTTCTTATTCTCTACCCTTCAAAGATTGTTCCTTGGATGGAAATCCCCACAAGCTCGGATATTCATGTCCTTGAGTGTAAGATGCCTCTTTATCATGGAGTAAGCTCTATGGTGCATTGCTGTAATACCCTGTATTAGTCTTAGCTCAGTTCATCCCATAGTGTATGGATAAGAGCCTTAGAATCTGAAAATTTAGCTAAGTGTTGAAGACTTAGTTTTATTTTTGGCCTCTTAACTTTGATGATTTTTAAAGTGACCTTCCTAATCTTGAGATGATGATTTCTAAGTTAATTCAAGATCAGGGGTGTAAGTAGCATATCTTGGGGAAGTTTTGGATTTTTTAGGCAAGGATTAAGGGACTTTGGATTTCAATTTCAAAACCTCACCACGATTGTGGTGCATTGCAGTAGGTTTAGCGGTGGCATCCTTTGCGCATCATGGTGATGGCCTAATCGGCGTCCCAGTTATGAATTTAAATTTTAAGGGGGCAATCTTGTCTTTTCCCTGCATCCCAATTCATAAAAATACTGGATTAAACAGCTGACAGGGCATTATTTGCTCACTTTCTCCAATTTTATTCTCAGATAAACCCTAACCCTTTCTCAAATTCATTAAGTTAAATCATTATCCCTTCAAGAAAATTCAAGAGTTCAAGCTTCACCACCCAAGAACTATCAAGAAAGTTAATTCTCTTGCGAGATTAAAGCTTTAATGTATGTTAAATGTTCATCCTTGGGTCTCTTTCACTCATGGAGTCGAAGAATCCATTTTCAAGTTTAAAATTATGATCTTTACATGTTTTCAAGAATTATATCTATGAACTTTCATGAATTTTGATTTTAAATCTTGTTTACATATGTTTTTGTTGGAATTCGCCCTTGACATATTTGAAGATGATATTTGCATGTTAAATCCTTAACCCATGATTTTAGTATTCAATTTATGTTATTATCTCATGCTTTATTTATTCTCATGCTTAATTCATGACCCATATGTGTTTGATGAAATGCCTAGATGATTGGGTTTTGAGCATCGACTACTTATTATGTTTTTGAAGCTTTAGTATGTTCTTACTGTTATTGTTATTGAGTCCTGGAGGTTATGAATACCCAAAAACTTAGTTGTTTACTTAGTCTCAGTATTTTCAAAATGGTTTCAGATACATTTGAGCTTTATCCGTTCAGTCAGTTATCATACTAGTCAAACTTAGATCAATATAGTAATCTGAGTCAATTCAGTTGGGAGTAGAATTTAACACCGAGCGAACCCAAGGATAGGGGTTCACCTTCTAGTTGAAGGTGTAACTTTAGTAATAGTCCCTGCATTCCATAACTACGTAGCCAGCGTAGGTTGAGATGTTAACCTACCAGTTGAGGGTTGATATTTATCTCACTTGAGCACATGCCAGTAGAGGGTGACTCTTTAGTCCTTTGGGACTTTACTTTAGTGGATCCACCCAACCAGTATTAGTACTCGTGGTACGGCGCTAGCACCCTTTTAACTGGGGTCATAGGTTGGACTCTAATTTGCTCATATTGGGGCATGTCAGTTAGATGATAGCTCCCACAATCTCTGCCCAATCTCGTTTCAAAAGTCAGTTTAGGTTTGTTTGACCATAATATTTAGTTTATCACTTAAATCAATACTCAGATTTAAGTTTACAAACCTATTTCAGTATCATGTTATATGCTTGGTCACACTTTCTCAAATTCTATAGCTTTCACACATACTATGCATCAGTTACCTTTTGCTATTCATTCAGTCAATTATTATTCATGCACATGAGCCCATGCATATCAGCCTAACCTCATTTAGTATACCAGTACATTCAAAATGCTGATCGTTTACTTATTTCTTATGCTATGATGTCTCATATCATAGGTTTAAACACTCAGGTTTCCTACTGCACTTAAACATTCCAGCGCATCAGCAATAGTAGTCGTGGTGAGTCCTCATCTATCGAGGACATGGTTGTTTATCTCAGATTTATTCAGTTGTTTAGTATTTTATTTTTGTTAGATAGTTTTAGTTAGTTGGGGCCTGTTCCATCAACTCTTATTTAGTCAGTTTAGAGGCTTTCAGACACATTTCAGATAGTCAATTAGTTGTAAGTTTTATCAGTCAGTTTTTAGGATTTTTTCTTGTGTTTCAAATTGGTGGATTTCAGTTGTATTTTTTTCACAATTTAAACCTTAGGCATATTCAGTTGTTTCCACATATGTTCATTATTAGTATATTATTCAGTACTCATAGCAGGTACCAACTCATGGGTTAGCTTGTAGTCATTTGTGACTGTAAGCACCGTGTGATGTCCAGGGTGTACTCCTGGGGTGTTACAAACTTAGTATTAGAGCCTAAGGCTTTAATGTGTCCAACGAAGTCTAAAAGCCACATTGAGTAGAGTCTTGTGCATGGTGTGAAGCGCGCCACACTTTTGGACAAGAGGCTATAAAACATTTTAGGAAAAGTTTCCCTTCTTTCAGTATTCATGTCATCCGAATGAGCATAAGCTCAATTTAAACTCCCTTTATAATTTAATCTTATTTTAATTTATAGAACATGCCTCTCAAAAATACTAATGAAAGAATAAACAAGAATCAGCACACACCTTGGCTTGTTTGAGAAGATCCCCTGAATGAGCATGTCTCTCATACTGAATTCAGAGCTACATTCACTACTTTAACTCACTTAGTAGCAGCTTAGAATAATCAGTAGGCTACTTTCACAGCCATTCTAGTGGCTAATACTGCCACAGCTAGGATTCATGGCTTTACCCAAATAAACCCTTCTCTCCTTTTGGGATCCAAATCTGATGACGATCCCTGAGATTTCCTTGACATAGTTTAGAAGGTAACTGACATTATGGGTGTAAACTCTAGTGAGAGTATAGATTTGGGTGCTTATTAGTTGAAGGATGTTGCTCACGCCTAGTATAAGCAGTGGAAGGGAGATAGAGGCGCAGATACAGAACCTATTAAATGGGAGGAGTTTGCTACAACCTTTTTAGATAGGTTCTTTCCCTTGGAGTTAAAGAAATCTAAAGTGTAGAAGTTTATCAATTTAAAGTAGGGGAACATGAGTGTGAAAGAGTATTCTCTTAAGTTTACTCGACCATCTAGGTATGCTCTTAATGTGGTGTCTAATGATAGGTCTAGGATAAGTAAGTTTATTTTTGAGGTAGCTAATAACGTGGTTAAGGAGTGTAGGACCGTGATGTTGATTATGGAGATGTACTTGTCTAGGTTGATGGTCCATGCTTAATATATTGAGGAGTAGAAATTTAAAAAAAGAGAGAGGGAGGATAAGAGAGCTAAAATAGGTAGCTTTAGTTTTGCTCAGCCGAGGTTAGAGGGTGGTAACCATCCTTAATTCCATCAAAAATCTTTAGGCCCAGCTCTATCTTCAGCTAGTGCACTAATGCTAAAGTTTAGAAATAATAATCAGGAGAGGAAACTAGGCTCTAAGTCCCAAGGTAGTGTGAACAGTGGTCGTACAAATTCTCTTTGCCAAAAATGCGGTAAAAACCATCAGGGTGTGTGTAGATTTAGTAGTGATGTATGCTTTGTGTGTGGCAAGCGAGGCCACAGAGTTAGGGATTACCTAAATAGTGGTCAACAGGGTCAGTCTAGTCGTCCCCCTGTTCCATCCAGTCGCCTGTTCAGCAGGGTATATTTTCCAGCGCAACTAGTGGTTAGCGCCCAAACAAATTGTATGTACTTAAGTCCCGATAAGATCAGGAAGGTTCTCCTAATGTGGTTACTGGTATGTTACAGGTATTTTATTTACATGTTATGCTTTGTTAGATCCCAAAGATTCTCTTTCTTTTATAACTCCCTACATAGCTATTAATTTTGGTGTCAATCCTGAGACTTTAGCAGAACCCTTCTCAGTGTCCACCCCAGTAGGTGTCTCTGTTATAGCCAGGAAGGTATACAGGAACTTTTCAATCATAATATCCCAAAAAGTCCCCTTAATTGATCTTGTAGAGTTAGAGATAATTGATTTTGATGTCATTCTTGACATGGATTGGCTCCACTCATGCTATGCTTCAGTTGATTGTAGAAATAGATTTGTTCATTTTTAGTTTCCAAATGAACTAGTCCTTGAATGGAGGGGTAGTACTTAAACACTTAAGGTCAGCTTGTTTCATACCTTAGAGCGAGAAAATTGATATCCAAGAGGTTTGTCTACCATCTTGTTCAAGTTAAAGACTCTAGTTTAGAGGCTCCCTGTCTTAAGTCAGTTTCAGTAGTGAGGAAATATCCAGATGTGTTTCTCGAAGATCTCCCCAGAGTTTATCCCAAAAGGGAAATCGACTTTGGAATAGACCTTCTTCCAAATACCCAGCCTATCTCTATTTTGCCCTACAGAATGGATCCAGTTGAGCTAAGGGAGCTAAAAGAACAGTTGAAAGATCTATTAGATAAGGGACTCATCAAGCCCAATATTTCCCCATAGGGCACTCCAGTCCTTTTAGTGCAAAAAAAGATGGTTCTCTCAGAATATGCATCGATTATTGTTAGTTGAACAAAGTCACCATCAAGAATAAGTATCTACTCCCCATAATTGATTACTTGTTCTATAAACTTTAGGGTGCTAGTTATTTCTTTAAGATAGACCTCAGATCCAGCTATTTTCAGCTCAAATTCAAAGAATATGGCATTCCGAAAACAACTTTCAGAACTCGGTATGGTCACTTTGAATTTCTAGTTATGTCCTTTGGTTTAACAAATACCCTAACAACTTTTATGGACTTGATGAACAGAGTGTTCAAGCAGTACTTGGACATGTTCGTTATAGTCTACATAGATGACATTCTTGTCTATTCCCGTGATGAAACTGAGCATGCAGACCACCTCAGAATAGTATTGCAGACTCTTAGAGCCCATAAGTTGTTTGCAAAATTCACTAAGTGCGAGTTTTAGATAAGATCAATAGTTTTTCTTGGCCATATTATCTTTGGTGATGGCATTAGAATTGACCCTCAAAAGACTAAAGTAGTGAGAAACTGGCCCAGACCCATCTCTCCATCAGATATCCAGAGTTTCTTATGTGTGTTGTGTGTCGACGATTTAAGACAGAGAATTCTTGAAGAAGCACATGGTGCGCATTACTCTATTCACTCAGGAGCCACAAAGATGTACCATGATTTGTGAGAAATCTATTGATGGAGTCGCATGAAGAGATATATTACATAGTTTATAGCCAAGTTTGCTAATTGTCAGAAGGTTAAGGTCGAGCACCAAAGGCATAGTAGCACTATACAGGAGTTCAACATTCCTACTTTAAAGTGGGAGAAGGTGAACATGGATTTTCTGATAGGGTTGCTTAGTTCACGTCGCCAACATGATTTGATTTGGGTTATTATAAAAAAAATGACCAAATCAACCCATTTCTTGACAGTCTATACTTCTTATACAACCGAGGACTATGCCAAGCTCTCTATTAGAGAGTTGGTTAGGTTGCATGGAGTCCCATTGTCCATCATTTCAGATAGAGGTACTCAATTTACCTCTTACTTTTGGAAAGCTTTTTAGAAGGGTCTTTGTACCCAAGTTCATCGCAGCATAGCCTTCACCCTCAGACAGATGGTCAGGAAGAAAGGACCATTCAGACCCTAGAATACATGTTGAGAGCTTGTGTTATCGACTTTAAGGGCAGTTTGGATGATTACTTTCCATTGATTGAGTTTGCTTACACTAACAATTATCATTCCAGTATTCAGATGGCTCTATTTGAGGCTCTTTATGGGAGGAGATATAGATCTCCTATTGGTTGGTTTAAGGTAGGTGAGACTGCATTGATAGGGCTAGATTAAGTATTTGATACATTAGAGAAAGTTCAGCCCAAAGCTGACAAAAACCCTATGCATATGTGAGAAGGAGAGATATTGAGTTTGAGGTTAGTAACTTAGTTTATTTGAAAATATCTCTCATAAAAGGAGTGAAGAGGTTTGGCAAGAGAGGGAAGCTCAGTCCCCAATATGTTAGCCCTTACAGGATCTTGAGCTATTATGGAAAGGTAGCGTATGAGCTTGAATTGCCCGAAGGTTTGGCATTAGTATTCCCAGTATTCCATGTTTCTTTATTAAAGAAGTATATTAGCAATCCATTTATAGTAGTCCCATTAGAAAGTGCGGGCATTCAGGACAACCTTTCTTACAAAGAAATTCCAGTCGAAATCCTTGATCGACAAACCCGTACACTAAGGAACAAAGAAGTTCCCTTAGTCAAAGTTCTTTGGCGGAATCAGTCCATTCAGAGAGCTACTAGGGAAGCATAAGTAGACATGCATACCAAGTACCCTCATCTTTTCTCTGCAAACTCAAACTCAATTTAAGGTAACAATTTTCCTTTGATTTTTTTTTTCCATTCCCAGTTCTAGCTGTAAAATCATCTTCCTGTCATTGCATGCATTAACGAATCAATTCAGCCATGTAACTATGTTTTTAGTTATGCATGTTTAGTATGTGATTTTAGTTCCCTCAGTATCCTTAGCTTAATTAGTCTCATTCGAGGACGAATGTCCCCAAGGGGGAGATATTGTAATACCCCGTATTAGTCTTAGCTTAGTTTAACTCAGTTTGCTTATTTTAGTAACTTCAGTATTTTCATATATTCAGTCAGTTGGAGTTAGTTGGGGGCCTATCCCATCAACTCCTTATGATGTTTAGAGGCTTTCAGACAATCAGTTAGACAGTCAGTCAATCACTTCAGTGTTATCAGTTGTTATCAGATATTTTAGACATGTATTGATTCGTATTTTAGTATCTAATTTTTTTGTAGTATCTTATCAGTTTACCTTCAGCACATGTGATGTATTACTATTTGTTCAATGCTCACACCAAGTACTAACTTATGGGTTAGCTTATGGTCACTTGTGGCCGTTAGCACCATTATCGCAACTAGGGGTAGCCTCTGGTCATGACACCTTATGGTATAGGTAATGAACGATATTTGTTATGCGAGTATTAATGGTGTAGATGGAGTTCTAGATAATACCTGTACGCTTTAATATGACACGATCAAGTTAACATTAATACAACTATTTAACTTGGAATAGTAAGCCGGTATTTGAATCTAAAGTTTAAAGTGACCACTATATACACTTTTTAAGTTAGATTAAAGGGATTAAGAACTGAAAATGGAATAACTTGTTGAGGTTCTTGCTTGACTTAATTAAGCTAGTAGGTGAGTCACCTACTTGAGTTACATGAGCCAAGTTAATGGACCAAGTCCATGGATCAGATTTGGGCCTTTATTAGTATACTTATTTAGGCCCAAATTAAGTAAAAGAGCAAGGAAATAGAGAAAAGACCCAATACTTAAATCTGCCAAAGCCCAATTTAATTGAGCTCAATAATGGATAAAGCAAGTAGGTGCATCACCTACTTTGACCTTTTGAGCAACTTGATCTCCAAAAGTAGGTGCATCACCTATTTGGATCAATTTGACAATTTTGAGGTCCAAAATGTAGCTAAATAGATAGCCAAAATAGGGACTTTATAAGGTCAAGTTACTGGTCATTTTTCTTTATTTCTATGTAAAAAAAGGATTATATTTCACAAATTCTCTCTACCTTCTCTAAAATAACAAGGAGCAACCTTATATTTCCTTCTAGGGTTCTTGAAGAAACCCCAACCTTTGTAGGCCAAGGTAAGTGAAAACACTTAAGGTTTAGCTTAATTCTCCCATAAAAGATTAGGAAAACATGCTATTTATGCTTAATTATAAATCCATGGTGGAATATAAAATAAGCTACATACTTACTTTTCTTTGTTATTAAGAGACCTTTTTCCTTCTTTGATTTAAAGTGTGAAGGAAAGTTGAAGTTCTTGAGGAGTCCAAATTAAAAGGATAAGTTGCAGAAAATTAAGGTAAGGTGACTGCTCTATTTTGTCCTCCTTATAAATGAGTTTGGGAAAGAATTAAGGATGTGTTGTTATTAAGGAACTCAAGGGATGATGAGTTCAATATTTGATTGCTATAATAAAAGAAAATTTGGGGCTGTTTTATGGGCTATTTTATGGACTGTTTTATGTGTAAATGTTGGGGGATGCCAGGTTGATATTGAGGGTAAGTGTAATTAGTTTGTATTCAAATATAGAAGAAGGGCGTGGTGTTACACAACCAAACGTATGGCCATATACGTTCATTCCCCATTCTATTTTGTGCATCATTTAAAGGATGTAGTGAAGCCAAAGTTGTTTTGGGGGATATTAAAGAATGTGTATGGAATGTGGATGTAATTAGAAGAGAAAAGGGTTAAAATAACACTCTTGATTGATAAATTAAGGGCTTACTGTTTGGCTACTGTTTTGGTGAAGTTAAGTAGCCCAAATGTGTCAGTTGGTTACTAATACTAGTTTTAATATTTGCTTTATTGTAGATAAGCAATCCTAAATTCAGGAAGAGTTAATTGGGTTAACATTGGAGTTGCATGACCAGGTATGTAAGGCTACTCTATGTCATATACTTTGGCATGAAATCCATTAGTTTTGGTACAAAGTAAGCTTCTAAATCTTTGCCATAGTAAATGATACGTAGTAGCAACACATGATCTCCCAACTAACGAACGACCTTGTTCCCACTCCCTATGTGTTAAAATACCTCACCACATGCTTATTATTAAGTCTGTATTTTTTCATTCACTAGCAAGTCTCAATAGGTCTCCTTTAAGTCAAATAAGACCCGTATGTTATTTTTAGCTTCTAAACATTTTCATTCGTGTACAATCTGCTCCATACCTTTATTTTATTACATTTAAGTGTTTATTCACGTCTCTTATTGGTAGATTATTATTCAAAGGTACCAAAATGTTATGACCACCAAAGTAACAATCTCAAAGGCTAAATAAGCTAAGTAACGTAAATCTTAATTGAACGGGTGGCAACTCAGGGGCATACGCCTAGCATAGGATGATCCTGATACCTTTATATGTGGGTGGTAGTTAGGGGAAAAAGCCTAGCATGGGCGGATCCCAATCTATTTATACATGGGTGGTAGCTCAGGGGCATAATCCTAGCGTGGGTCGATCCCAATTTATTTATTTACCACTAATCAAATGGTCATTTGTATTACATGGCTTACAAAGATTATGAAGTAAGAATGGTAAAATGAATAAAAGATTGTAATGTACCTGATCCCACAAGTATATGTAAAGGTGGTCTACTAGCACTATTTATATACACTTATACCTGATTTCTATTGAGCTCTTGTATTATGTGTAGTACCTTCAGTCTTACATATTTAGTACATATTTTGTATTGACGTCCCTCACGAGGGATCCGTATTTATGCTGCAGGCACAGGTACTTAATCTAATACACCTCCCCGATAGGAGGAAGGATATCCAACGACTATTGGTGAGCTCTAAGTTGATTCAGGGATTTTTGAGTTTGTTTTATATATTTTGGTACTGTACAGTAGTTAAAGAGTAAGGTGGGGGTTTGTCCCAACCTTAACTAAGTGTCTATGTTTATTTTAGAGGCTTTGTAGACCAATGTAAAATTAAGCAAGGTAGTGCCTTTTCCCTTAGATATTGTGGCTCCAATGGACAAGTCTTGTATATATAATTTTGTGCTTGACCACATGGTTGTTCTCATCAATGCATTTTATCATATTTGGCAGAACCTTTGGTTATCATATTTAGATGCATGAAATGTACAGGGTCATTGGTTGGTGCTCTCAGGCCTTTAAGGCTATGGGTGCCTATCCGCCCTAATGGTATTGGAGGCGTGACACACAGTTACCATGCCAACTCTACCAAAGGTGCCAAAATAACCCGCCTGTATGCTGGTTGAGGTGCCTAAAGTAAACAACATCCACTTGAGGTACCAAAGTGAAAGATCGTGCCAAGTTTAGGGACCCATCGATATGTTTGGCTTTGATTCAATGAAGTTAAATAAAGATATTTGTGTAAGTTTTTCATCCTCTCACTTCTTTAGATAATGTTATATTTATTCTGATATTAGAAGTATTATCTTTTTTCCCTAGCAAAAGTAGGTGTCAAGCTGAGAAAAGGCACAAGAGCTTTAAATTCGAGAAGTCTCCAAAGAAATAAAGCATCATTACAGATGCAACGAAGATCACATATGACATGAGAGTAGCTCCTTACGGATTATTTTGTAATTTTTCCTGGGAACTCATGATCCCACCAATAAAGATTTACTTGTATCTTATTTCCTCTTATTAACATCACAATAGACATACTCTCATGCGATTTTATCTTGCTCTTTACTCCCCCTAAAATTTTCTTATGTTTTTATAAAACTTCTAAAATTTAAGATTTAGAAGCATACATTATCCAATCTTCCATCTTATTATGAAGTTGACAAAATCATAATAACCGAGACAAGTTTTCTCTGTCTATTTGAGATATGTTCACTAACATTTGTTCACTTTTTACTTTTGCAGGTACTTTTGGTCGGAGATTGCTATGGACTCTAATTAGTTCAAGAAAAATGTAGCACATTTTATGCCAATATCTAAATAATTAGTACAATATGTGAGCGTGGTACTCCCATGGATGTAAAAAATATATCATTCTAATACTCTCCCAAAAATTGATATTTAGCCGTGTTATACTTAGCTTTTGATAATAACTTGGATGTACTAATTTCTCTTCTCAATAATTTTACATTAAAACAAAATTTATAACATTAGGCCATGCAAGCACGGGCTATTATCGTCTAGTTTTAAAATAATTGAAAATAGGAAAATTGCTACTTTACTTTACTAATATTCACATGGCTATTTTTGTCATTTTTATAAAGTTAATATTATTTTGTAAATGACATGTCATTATTTAATATTAAAATTTTATTTTATTACTCTTTTATGTAACCCCTTGTTTAGTTGAATATTACTTCAATTGTCTTTCTACAATTTGATAAATAAGAAAACTTTTAAGATATTTTGTAAGACTTAAATTCAATCTCCAACGCTCCCTCCTTCTCCCCCCTCCCCCTCCTCCCCCTCCTCCCCTGTTCCCCATTGTCATGTGGCAAATATATATGTTTTGCTAGTATTTATTTTTTTATGAATTTTATAGATAAAAAATTGATCTAAAAAATACATATTGATTTACATAGGAGCGCAACTATTCAAGAAATTAATCTAACAGGTGATTGAGTTCAATTTGAATTACTGAATGTTATATTGTCAAAAACATTAGATGAAAATAATTTTTATATTATGTTTCAATTTGAAAATATAAAGAAATTCTTCTTTTACTTGCAACTATTTTTATTCAATGATTTAAACCTTAGGAATTTGCAGGAAATCTCAAACTACTCTTTCAATAACTTAATGTCACAATAAGTGAAAAGATAAAAAAGTAATTACAAATTTAACTTTTTATGTTACTCTCTTTGTTAGTTGACCCTTGTTGAATTGACACCCTCCTTCAAAAATATTTTTAGGGGCTTATTTTACTAAATTAGACTTATTAGTTATGTTTGAAAATATAAATTTGACTTTATACACTTTATGTAGTAGTCATTTAATGATATAGATACTATTGAAAGAACAACATAAAATTCTCTTGATTTCATAAATGTAATAAATCAATTGAAATAAATATTTTTAAAAAGCAACCTATTTTGATATGGAGGGAATAATTTTGAATCCAAACTTATAAGCACGGATCAAATGCAAAACTTTAATAGTTATGAAAACTTATCAACAAGGTGGGATTAATATGGATAACATTAAATTAATTATGCATTTTAAAAATATGAAACAAATTATACTATTTGATAAATTACGCCTTATTTTTTTATCTTAAAGTAAGGTCCGAGCTTAGCACGGGCCACAAGGAACTAGTGTGTGTGTATATATATATATATATATATATATATATATATATATATATATATATATATAGAAAACCATTGGAATTAACGGTCAAATATTTGTTCCCTTCATTCTTTGATCGATACTGTCGCATCTTATTTTTCTTGCAAAAAAGTAGGATTCAATGTGACAAATCTTTTAGAATGATTTCTAATTATGAATATTTATATATATTAGCCCGCGTCACCAAAACCTCAAAACAAAGGAGTTAAACATCATTTGAAATTCATAAATGTGGATTCCAACAGAATTCATATATTATGTAGAATCTATGTGATAAGCAAAGAGTTAACTAATTTTATTAATCTGTTGGTTAGCTAAGAAGTTAAATGTACTATGTAAAATAATTAATCTCAATTAATATTAACCTAAAAAATACTAGGTGAATAAATATAGTAAAAATAAATTTCGTTTGATCTAACTAATAGGAACCTAAGTGATAAGAGAGAAGGAATATTCATTTGTTAATCAATAAGACATATAAAAACGAAATTAAATAATAAGCAAAAAATTATCAGATAAGCGAAGATATAGAAGTGAGACAAATATGTAAAGAAAATAAGTTATTAAATTAAATTAAACTAAACTACCCAAAAAAATAAAGGAATAAAAGAACATAATAATATAAAATAAAGTAAACATTTCGATTTGAATGAAAGGTTTTGGAGAAAAAAAAATTTGTTGCTTTTATAGGGATGATGCCACAATACTATCAATCTCACTCTTTTACATTAGCAATAATTTTGATTGGAGATCGGTCTTAAGTTAAAATAATAATATTATAATTTTATAAAAACAAGTGAAAATTTTGAGTTTTTAAATATAAACACATAAGAATACTTACATATACATACACATAATTTCCATTTTGAAAACTTTGGTAAGTGATACTCTAGGGACGCATAAGCTCAACTTGAAAATATTTGAAACTAGACCTCATAATTCCTTTTACTCTCCCATTAACTATATGTTAGGAGAGAGTAATATTATATAGTTTGAAATAAGTGTACATTTAGGCAAACTTTTGTGAAAAATATGGCTAAACTGTGACTTTGATAAAATGATGGAAAACAGCCTTAAAACAAATGTGTTTAAAACATTTGAACAAAATAAAGAAATGAGTAAGAATTTTGGGAGTAAAATTGGAAGAGACAAACGTAACACATAATACCCCCTCCCAGAGTATCACACTAAAGTAAAATTGGAAGAGACACACGTAACACATAATATCCCCTCCCCAAGCGTCCAACTATATCTATTACATCAATATATTGAATACAAATTATTACAAATTACGTAAGATAAATAAATAGAGTGTCAATCATATCCAATGAGCAAAGCTCTCCAACAAGATTTTTCCCAACCTAGGCGAGCTCTTCATAGCTCGAACTCATGTCCAAGTCCCTCCCTGTTAAAACATATCAAACACACATACAAAAATATGCACGGGCAACATATAAATTGCTCAAAAGGGCATCCCACCATAACTAAAAAATTGAACACAATCTAGGTTGCAAACACATTATGAAATGATCACTTCCAGGCCCTTCATGTGGGCAAGATTTGAACATGATACTTGGGCTTACACGCTCCGAAAAACTTAAAGAAAAACAATTCATAAAATAAAATATACTATCTGAATGTAGGCCCAATCCTTGTCATAACATTCATAACTATACGAGCAAAGTGAAATGAGAATAATTGGCATGGAACGTGGAGTTCTAAAGTCATGTTTTAAAAAAAAAGACTACCGAATAAGATATGAAACCAGTCTAAACTAGTTCAAATTGGACCAACAAATTTGATTCAAAGAAACAGGATAATGATAGATAAAATTAGTCACATAAATATTCAAGTAAATTCAAGGAAGGTTAATAATGTAGAAGAGGGCAAGATGAGTGACTAACCGTTATGCTTCCTTTAAATGCACAATGCATTAAAAATGTTTAAATAACAAAGAGCTATGCAGATGAATAAAATTATTTTGATGGAATACTAACCAATTAACGACAAATAAATAGTAGGAAATCCAAAAAAAAACTGCACTTCTCACACAACATGAGAGCAGTTGGTAGAACCAAAAACAAACCTTGCTTTTCTGCACAATATAAGATCTTTTAAATGTCAGCAAAGAGAAGGACGATGGTAGCTAAAAAGAAATGTGTGTAAAATATGAGTTCTATATATGAGAAAATAGTGAAGAAGAAAGTTTCTTTTTAGTAAATGAAGCCTAGCTAGCAAAGGAAAGAGAATAGATTAAAAGCTCAAATCTGGGAAACTCTTTTTCTTAGAAAGGTGGCTGAACAAATTAAGAGTAGGAAATCACGCCAATTTTTACCATAATTAAATAAGTAAAAATCTTTCATGACCAAACAAGAGTAAGAGGATAAGTAAAGATATCACAAAATCATGAAATTTACCGAAAATAGATGAGCAATGAAGCTGTCAAATGATTTCAAATTGAGTTACACAAATAACCCAACTAATGTTCTCTATTGGGTGAAAGCAAATCAACATCTTCCATAAATAAATAGGTCCAAAAGTTGTCCCAATCCAGACAAGGGAGCTAAATCAATTAGAGGAGCAGTGACATGCTAGAAATAAGCAATCATATTTTGCCTAGAATAGACGTTTATCAATGTCCAAAATTCAAATTTAAAAAGACAAATAACAAAGATAAATCCAAAATCCATCAATAATAGATAAATACTGAGTTCCAACATGTTAAGTATCCCAAATCGGAAGAGGAAAGGGTCCTTGGTCTCCTTATATGGCTTAGGCAATCCTCCTTCTCATGAGCTAGCTTTTGGGGTGTGAGTTCGGTCTAAGACCAATTTTATCATGGTATCAAAGCTAGGCCCATTCCAAATATTTGTTCACCGATGGTGGCCCCCATATATATTGTCTACGCTCCAGTTAGCCTGTACGTGTTGTCCACGCTACAGTTAGCCTGGGCGTGCGGGGGAGTGTTAAGTATCCCACATCGAAAGAGGAAAGGGTCCTTGGTCTCCTTATATGGCTTGGGCAATCCTCCTCTTCATGAGCTAGCTTTTGGGGTGTGAGTTAGGTCCAAGACCAATTTTATCACAACACATTTAAATTAACACACATAAAATATTGAATAGTATTTTGCCTACAATAGTCGATTATCAATGTCCAAAATTAAAATTTAAAAAGATATATAACAAAGATAAATCCAGAATCCATCAATAATAGATAAATACTGAGTTCCAACATATTTAAATCCATCAATAAGCTTGCTTCAAAAGAGTCCCCCTAATTAGCCAAATACATAAAATATTGAAGAGTATTAGAATAATTAGTAACAAAGAGTTTTTGAGAATTTATGGGAAAATAAGGGGAAAAGAGTGGGTATTTATAGGGAAATATGAGGTAGGTGTAATGGCCCTTCAGGTCATTTTTCATATTTCTGTTTATTTTTGCCATTAGAGTTTTTTTGTATCACTACAAAAAAACAGTAGTTAGCGACACGACATATTCGTCGCTATCATATGAAAATCTATCACTAAAAAGAAATAGCGATGGAATAGCAATGGAAAATGTTCTGTTGCTATATTGCTCATTGCTAACCTCATAGTGATAAAAATTTGAATTCCGTCACAAAATTTGTGACCAATTAGCGACGAAATAGTTTGGTTGTTGATATTACTGATGTACATTTTCGTTGCTATAGCATTGCTATTCTCAAAATTCATTTTGATCGTGGCTTAATTTGCGACAGGATATTTTATCGTTGATCCGTTGCAACATAATTTGGTTGACTGAGTAGCCGTATTTAGCAACCAAATTTATCCATCGCTAAAGTTTTTCAGTAGCTACGACTGATGTTAGTCACTAATTTTTTGTCGCTAATTGCAACCGTCTTTAGCAACTAAATTAATTCGTCCCTAAAGTTTTTCAGTAGCAACGAGAAAAGTTAGTCACTAATTTTTGTCGCTAATAATTTTATAAGAAAATAGTTGAAACACATAAATTATAAAATGATTAAATATCCAACATTCAAATAGATAGCAAAATTCACAACAATTGTGTCCAACACCCACAATTTCAAGTATTTTGTCAAACATAAACTAATGTCAAAATAGTCTATCAAAAATTAGTGCAACGATCATAGACTACTAATAATATGAAGCTACGAATCAACGTCGTCATCATCATCATTAGTAGGAGGAGGATCAAGCAAGACCCCTTCTTGTACCCTAATACCACCAACACGCTCAATAACTATCGGAAGAAAATGAGTAGTAAGGGCCGGAATCAATTGCTTCACAAATTCCTCCGTATTTGTTGTTGGTATAAAAATCGAAGGAGGTACTGATGATATGGAAGCATTGCAGGTACAAAGTTTTTTCCCAAAGTAACTGGCAGCTTCAAATCCAAGACCAAATAGTCTTTTTTTCTTTGCTGCTCCTGCAGCTTTATAATATGTCTCCAATTGGTCAATTTCAGATTCACATTGTACTTTTTTCCGTACAATTTCTTCATACCTTTCCTGTAACAAGTGAAGTTATTAAAATAGACTCAAGTTTATGTCAATACAAAAGAAAAATAAGAGATGAGTATCATATAGTTAGATGTAAGTTATGGACTTACATGTAGAAGTCGGGAACGCTCATCAACAAAAGATTTTCCATCATGATTTTGTGTATGGACGTGCAAATGTAACTCACTTGGAGTTGGATCTTGACCTATTTTAAGAGCCTGTACAGAATTTTCAAGTATTTAGAATGAGACCAACATACATTAGCAGTAAACCAAAAGAGAATCACGACACACCACCCAGTTTATTTGCCTTATTCTAAGCAAAAAATATCACCAAACATCTTGGCATAGCAGCGAAACAAAGAGAAAAAACAAGAGAAACTAGCAGGAAATATAGCTGCAAAACAAAGTGGCATACAGCAGCTGCTTGCAGGAAAAATAGCAGTAGCTGCTTGCTGAAAAATAGCATAAAACTAGCAGCAGCTGCAATAATAGAAAACATTAGCAGCAACAACAATTTCCAGCAACAATTATAGTAAAAAACAAGATATGCACTACAACAATGTCTTAATCATAGGTTAACACCTCTGTTGATTGAGACAGATTTCCTCGCTATCAGCAAAATTATTCATGGTGTTTGGGAGGTGACATGGACCATTGTGATGGAGATAAAGAAAATAAAGATATTAATGACTCATAACTTGGTTGAAGTGGCTCATACCTACAGAGAAGGAAACTTCCTGGCAGATTTTTTAGCTAACTATATTCATTTTTTTGCAGGTACACAGCTACTAACTTTCTATTCCTTTCAGGCACTACCAAAGGCAGGCAAGGACATTTGTCATAATGGATAAAACAACATTCCAAACATCATAGTGAAGAAATTACAGAATTCGAATTTTAACTTCAGACATGCAACATAATACAACACCTTTCAACAAAGATAAGAAAAGGGATATTGCAATAAAGAATGATAGAGTCTCAACTATATTATTCATTCTTTGGAGTTTCTGTATGACAAGGGAAAGAAAGAAAGAAATAGGAACATCAAACTTGGAATCTAAACAACACAAGTAGAAATTTAATTTCTTGTATGCTTGACGCTGAAATACTCACAGTTCTCGATTGAGAATGTATATGGATTGGTTATTTTCTATAATTAATCTATGTGTGGCTTTTTTAGCCCCCAAATAGAAAAACTAACATAGCTGTCATTGCAGTTGCTTGCTGGAAACATAGCAGAAAATTAGCAGCAGCTCCAATAACAGAAAATATTCAGCAGCAGCAAAAATTTCCAGCAACAATTATTGTAACAAATCAGAATCAACACAAACAAGATACTTATTCTTATGGTTCTATTTAAAAATTAAAGGTTAACTAAGCATAGCTCCTTCAACCTTCAAAAAGAAAAAAAAACATAGCTGTCAACAATACTGGACAACTAATAAAGATCGACAAGAAGACAACCATGTAACTCTTCACATAAGCAAAAGCTTGCTCTTATCATAAATCATTTAACATGGAATTCAACAATTCAAGGATTGTCATTAAAAAGAGAATGAGTACTAAACTTGATTATCTAGACAAATATCAAATAGTCCAAAGATTTGTTTGTTTTTAAGAATGGTAAGGATGACGTCCAAAGATTTTTCTTTATATAATATTTTAAAGCATACAATATGAATTCAATAAATTTGTATCTTATGAGAACTGAATGCACACATAGATCATATTAACAGCGAAAAGGGCATAGCAGCAGCCCAAACAAAGTAGCATCACGACCAGCTGCTTGCTATGCACTTTAGACATAATCGTAGCTACTACAATGGTGAAGAAATGACAAAAAAATAATCAACTATTTCAAGGTACACAGCAGCAGACCAGAGCATCACAAATAAGACCAAAATAAAGAGAGAAAACTAGCATATCAACACCTAAAACAGCATAGCAGTAGCCCAAACAAAGTAGCACCACGACCAGCTGCTTGGTACATACTTTAGACACAACCATAGCTACTAAAATGACGAAGTAACGACTGAAAACTAAGCAGCTATTTCAAGGTACGTAGCAGCAGACCAGAGCATCACATATAGCACCAAAATAAAGAGGAAAAACTATCATGTCAACAACCAAAAGAGCATAGCAGCAACCCAAACAAAGTAGCACCACATGACCAGCTACTTGCTATGCACTTTAGACACAACCATAGCTACTCTTCATTCTAAATAACCTTTTTGTATTTGTGTCTGGCAACCTACCCAAATTTGAAATATACCCATATGGAAACTTTAAGCCTTTCATCTAATTAAACAAGATCGCTCTTGCTTCCTTGTCTAATGTATAGACAACTTTTGGATATTGTCTATTACTATCCTTTCCCAATTGAGGTCGATCATAATACTTTGCCGTATCTAACCGTGACTGTGGATTATCTTTGGTTTTGTCATCAAAATTAAGAACAGTGTTAAATACATTATCAAAGAAGTTTTTCTCAATATGCATCACATCAAGATTATGTCGAATCATGTTAGAACTCCAGTATGGCAAATCCAAAGAGATGCTTTGCTTTTTCCACCCACATTTCTTGCATATTATTTTATTAACTTGTTCTACATCTAACTCTGTAACATTTTTTATCCCTAAATTACAAATCTGGTCCAAAATTTCCTCTCCTGTTCTATTTATTAGGTGAGGTCTTTTGACAGTCTGGCCTTTAAGAAAGTTCTTTGGATCTCTCCTACATGGGTGATGTTGGTCAAGGAATATTCTGTGGCAATAAAATCAGGATTGTTTTCTTCTATGCTGCAATCTAAAAGATTGTGTTTCCTCTATACAATAAGTATATGCTAATTTACCCGCAGTACTCTATCCCGATAACATAGAATATGCAGAAAAGTCACTAATTGTCCACATCAAAGCTGCCCTTAATTGAAAGTTTTGCCTTTTTGAGATGTCAAATGCTTCCACACCTGTCTCCCATAACAAGGTCAATTCCTTTACTAGGGTTGCAGATAAACATCAATTTTATATTTGGGATTGCTGGGACCTGGAACAATGATTGTTAAGAACATACAAGCCTCTTTCATGCACATTCCTGGAGGTAAATTGTATGGAGTGACAATCACTGGCCACGAAGAATATTTTCTTTCAGACTGATTGAATAGTTGAAAACCATCTGTACATAACCCTAACCTAATATTTCCTAGTTCAGCGACAAAAAAAAAATGAGTTTTATTGAAGTGCTTCCAAGCCTTAGAATCTGATGGATGGCGCATCACACCATCCTCTTTTTTATGCTCATGATGCCATCTCATGTCAGCAGCTGTAGCATGGGATGCATATAATCTTTGCAATCTCGAAATCAAAGAAAAATAATACATTCTCTTATAAGCGACCAATTTTCTCTTATGAGAGCCAACACAATGCTTATACCTTGGCTTGCTACAAAATTTATAAGATGTAAGGTGTTCATCATCATCACCCCAATACAACATACATCCTGATTCATAATAATCAATCTTTTCAATTGGCAAACCCAAGCTATGCACTAACTTCTTCGTCTGATAATAGCTATCAAGCATGATGTTATCTTCAGGTAAAGACTCTTTAAGAAATTGCATCATTTGGTTATAGCTTCTCTGCGACATATTGTTCTCTATTTTAATATTAAATATTTGAGAGACAACTGCAAGTCAAGAGAGGGATGAACTGACATATAATTCTGCATCAGCAGCATCTAGCAAATCATAAAAGTTCTTAGACATAGGATTAGGATCTTCCTCCATTGAATGTTGAAAAAGATGAGATGACTCGGGTTCACTATTGCTATAAGATTGCCAGCTTGAACCCTGAGAAAAGTTGGGACTAGCTACATCCAAAATTATTTGTCGGTATAGATTCTCTCCGAATACAGGTTAACGACCACCATGCAATGCATTACCATAAGAAGTCCCACTTATATCATCTTTTTCCCCTTGATGCTTCCAAATAAAATAGTTCTCAATAAATCCAGATTGATAAAGGTGACGTTTAGCAGTTTCAACATCCATGAATTTATAGTTTTGACATTTTGCACATGGATATATAACTTTGTCACCACTCATATGATTTGGTTGAGAACATGCAAATTAAATAAATTCATCCACCCCGGTTACAAATCTAGAGTATAAACCCCCTCGGCCATCTAACCTCTCATACATCCAACTACGCTCTAGATTATTCATCTCCCTATTAAGTTTGAAATAAAAAAAAGATAATCAGTGTTAATTAACCATCTTAATAAGAAACACAATAATTAGTCTTAATTAATAATTAACCTTGTTGGAAATCTTAATTAGTGATAATGTATGATCAGGCTCTATATAAAGAACTAGTTAGCAAAGAAAGCATAATTAAGTTGATCAATTGACACTTAAATAGTTTCACTAAATTATTCAAACTTATGCTCTTAAAGTAGAAAACAAAACTAGTTTTACCTTTAAAATAAGATAAAAATGATACATACTTCTATTTTAACAACAAATTTATTGCTATATGCTTAATATAAAAAATAAGTTACAAACATAATCGAGAAGCCAACAAGCTTAGCAAGAAAAATAAAAAAGTTGAAACAAAGTTTAAAAACACACCTGATTGAATACAATACTCCACTTATTTTACCACCAATCTACAACTTCACTGCACCAATTCCAGTAAAAAGATACCTGAAAGATAGTGACTCAAATAAGTATTTCAACTTGAACATTAAAGTTCTTAGGCATAAGGTCTTTCTTAGATTTGTTTCATTCTCTAAATTTTCTATTGATCAAGACCCCTTGAGTTTTGAAGGTACATTTTCTCAAAGTGTAGGAGCAACATTAATTTCAAATTAAAACAGCAGTACTATTGTCTTTCTTTACATTTGTAGATGCTTACTTTTTCTTGTTTATAGTATGTGGATTGTTCCTTATTAATAAGTGGCACCAGTTTCATAAACTCAATTATTTTCACTCAAGAAGATAAAGAATTAAAAAGGACACTGTCAACAATATAGTATAAACAATGTAATCGACGTAGACGCTTAAATACATTTATCTTTATTCTAGATAAATGATCAACAAAAAGAATGATAGCATTACATGAGTATATGATGCATCAGTGTCAAGTCATTCAATTTATGTGATACATTCATATGTACCGTGGGACCATAGATCATTGACCATAATTTCTTTATATAGTTACTACTATTTACTGAAATTTAAAACTATTTCTCTCATATATTTCAGAGCTTCTATGGGATATAGAAGTATTATGAAATACTAAATTTAAGCAACCCTCTAGGGCTGCATATGGGGTGGTTCAGTTTGGTTTTGAAGTTTATTAGTTTGACATATTTATTATCAATTTGTAATAAAGCTAAACCATTAAGAACCATTAAGATATCGACTTATAGATTTTCAGTTTATTGGTTATTGATTGTTATCAATTCAGTTATCGGGTTAAATCATTAACATTCAAATATTTTCCAAACATAAGCAAATTATACAGAAGCATATAACTATGCCTTGCAAACAACTATTGGTCTAGCACAAATAAAGTAGAAAAATCTAACCAAAGTAATAGTCACACATTTGAAAATTAAGTTCATATTTTAAACATAGTAATAATACTAATTACTAATTAAATCTTAAACTACGAGCATGATAATCCATCCTCTCCAAACAAGCAGTACAATTTAAAGGCAACAAAAGAAATTATTTCATAGAAAACACAAACAACAATACTCAGAATGTCTTCAAATTACACAGAATAAACTACTGTTCAGGAAAACAGCTAGAACTGATTACAGTACACTCTAGTAAGATAAAAGGGGAAAGAAAAGAAAAGTATATTGATTGAATCTTTGATTATCAGATTCTTTATTTCTTTATGACATTTCAAAAAGCAGAATCATTTGTACACTAGAGCCATATGCTAACTTCATCACACAAAAAAATAGAATAAAAATCTTTTTTTAGGCTATTAAGGAATCTCAGAAAGTGAAAACGTTCTACTGTTCAAAGAAAGAATAAGACTAGTAGAAAATAAAGTTGTAAGCGATAAAAATGGATCATCTCTTGCTTTATTCACAGTGTTTGTAAGGAAGAGAGTATGTGAGGGAAAATGGGACAAGTTTTGATGCGTAGGATAACAAAGAATGGACCAACAATAGCTATTCAACTTTTAAGAGGCAATACCAGTGACATTTGACAAGATCGAGATTAGACAGAAAGTGAAGATGAAATAGAAAATAGAATACTATCAACAACAACAGAAATTGAACATGCAAATGAGATGGAGAAAAAGGGCTGCCTAAAACTTTTTGAGTTTTGACCTTTAATTTTTGATTGGAGATAGAGATGTGAGATAAGAGATAGGAGATTAGAGATCGAAGATGTGAGAGCTTTGGCACTGAGAGGGCGTGAGATCGGAGATGGAGATGTGACTAAGAGAGAGTGAGAGGCGTGAATGTGAAAGAAATCAAGACTAATATTAATACCCTAACCCTATTCCCCCCTTTTCTATACTAAAAATAATTAATTAGAAAATAAAAATTAATATTTTACGATGGCTTCATTGGTCACTAAATAAAATACCTTTTTTTTAAAAAAAATTGAAGGGCATCGATGAAAGTTTGTTGCTAAATCCGTTGGTTTAAAATAATTAACATAGCGACCAACATTTTGTTGCTAATCCATCACTAAATTTAGGCATCAATTTTTATTGCTATTATTTAGTAATGGAATTACAGTTACGTCACTGATTCATTGCTAATAACATATTAAAAAATTAGACTGCTATGTCGGTGACCAAATTGAAATATCCGTTGCTAATCCGTCTCTATATAGTGACAAAATATGATCTATCAGTAAATTTCATCGCTAAACATAATTTTTTTGTAGTGTATCTTCGTTAGGTCATTTATGACTTGTTGGAACTGATAATACAATTACCGGATAGTTCGTTTGATTTTAAATGCCAAATTTCTGTTTTGAAGTCTTTGTTGGTTCGAAAAAGGCCACGGGCAAAAATTTTAGTCAAAGAACCTTGAATGCAGATTTTAACTATTCCAACAGCTCCAAAATATTAATTTTAGACTAGGTGAATCTTTGGTTTGGGTGCCAAGACACTTGGGCTTATTTCATCCTATTGGTTGAAAAGTTAAGAAAATAGAAATTGGGTGTGAGACCCACACTTCGTCGAAATAACCCCAGATGGAAATTTTGATTGTGTCATTAAGTTTAGAATGTCAAATTTGATATGGTTACGTAGTTCATTTGGTTATATGAGATTTTGGATAAATCTCAAGGTATTGGTGGAGATCGAGATAGAGATCTTGCAACACTAGTAAGTGCCATGACCGTGACACTTTTGGTTGCAATCGTGACTCTTTGGGCAGATCGCCAGTGCTGTAATCATGATGGGGGAATATCGTGATTGCGACTTCTGGCCCTGATGCTATATATCATGATCGCAATTGTTGAGTCATGATATCAATACCCGAGGACTTGGTATGGGTATAATAGACTCTTTTTATGTGATTTTTCTTATTCTTCATCCATTCCAAGATATCTGAAACCCTAACTAGTGAGAAAGCTTAAGAGTAATTATTGTGGGTGATTTGGGAACTTAGATATTGATTGATTATGCAATTTTCCTTTGAATTTGAGGTAACATTCCTCTAATTTCATGTAGAATTTTTATTTCTTGTTCAAAAATTTCAAAATCTTGGAGGCTTGATTTTATCCCCAAATTAGCTCAGATTTTACCCATTTTAGAGGGTAATGAGTCCTTGAACATAAGAGAACGTTAGGTTGGTTTCGAAAAGGTGATTTTTTTTTTTATAAATAAGGTCCATATGAGATTTTGGTGTGATTTTGGATCTGAAGCACAATAGTGAAATATGGGTATCATTATTCTCTATTGATGAGTAGAATCTGATTTTGATAGCTTGACATCTTGCAAAAGCTTCTTTGAAGGAAAAAATGGTGAATTCATTTTTTGAGATTTCTGCAGCGTTCAGGTAGGCTAGATTTTCCCCCTGTAAGATTGAGCTAGTTCATAGTATTCTTATGATGTTGTGTTAGATTTGGGATGGGTTTTAGGTGTTGGTATGATAAATTGAAATGCTTGGGTTAGTTGCACATCTAGGCTATTTAAAAACTTCAAATTAGGCATAATTGACCTAGTTGCTCATATTTTAGGTGAATTTCCTATCTTAGGGATAACTGAGGCTTGTTTAACATCTAAAAGTGGATTTAGATACCTTACGCCTAGTTCGGGTAGAATTTTCCTAAAATAGAACTTCAATGATTAGAAGAGGGCCCTTGACCTACCTTAGGCTAAGATGCATGTTACTTTTGTAGACCTTTATACGCTTGGTAGACTCTTGGGAACATTTATTGAGGTGATATTAATAAACCTTGAATCTTGATGGTTATTTTGGTTGATCTAAGGCTTGATGCCTGTTGATTATGCTATTGATGATACAATTCATTGTATTGATATATTTATAAATATTGGTTTGAGTTCAGGGGATGGTTATGCTATTAATGATATTTACCCAGTTCGAGTTCGAGGATGATTATGACATTGATGATATACTTATTGGTTCAAGTCCGGCTATTGATTATATTTATTGATTCAATTCCATCTATTGATTATATTTATCGATTGAAGTCTGAATATTGATTATATTTATTGGTTTAAGTCTGGCTATTGATTATATTTATCTGTTTAAATTTGAATATGCATATTGTGCTATGATGATATACTTATTATAATGTGATGATATCGGGGTATGAAATTGAAAATAATAATTTGGATAAGTCTAAAAATGAGAAAATGGCTAATGTAGCATGGCGTGAGTGGACTTTAGTGGTATATTGAAAATTGGTAAATGACAGTAGTGGATTATATTATCTTATGTATACCTTCCAGGCTTATAGGGGCTTGCAATTGGTTATTTACTTTTTCGCACCAATTGGCATATGGGACCCAATTTTGTAGTTATGTTTGTGTGTGTTGATACTTAGTGTTGTTACGCTCTTATTTTAGTTGATTTACCTATTTATGCATAATGATGTCAAAGTTGATTGAGGTTCGCCTCTACTTAGACTTAGTTATGTTATCTTGCATTTTATTATTTTCATATCATGATTTAGCTCTGTCTGCCGATAATGACTACTAAGTACCTTTGGTTTTGGTATTTATACTATACTTTTCTACCTTTTTGGTGTAGATCCAAGTACTAGTTACCACTGTTAATCGATCTTCATGCTATATTAATATCCGGAGATAGGGTGAGCTCTTTGTAATACCCCAATTATTTCTTAAGCCTAAATCCATCTTTTGAGTGGATATATATGACTTTGAAAGTGATTGATGTTTAAACCATGTTGTATTTCTCTAATTTCTACTTTTTGTCATGTATATCATTGAATAAGCTTTTCATAGATACCAATTTCATTGAAATCTGACATTGGACGAGGGAGTAATGGCCATTTTACTAAACGGTATCAGATCGCCCAAGTTTGACGGTCAACCTGGCGGATCGTCAGGTCCCTGGTGGACAGTGACTCCTTTTTCAGACCATCATGCGACGGCCAAGTTGGTGGACCATCAAAACTTAATGGACCGTCAAGGGGTCCATCAGGTCGAGACAGAATGTCTCGTTTCTGGCCCTCGAGTGACCGATGACTAGGTGGTCCGTTAGTTTCCTGACAGACCATTACTTCGACCGTCACGTCGAGGAAGAACATTTCAGTTTTGGTACTCGAGTGACGGATGATCTGGTGGACCATCAGGAGACTTGACGGCCCATCATACCGTCATAGGCTTCGATCAGTGAATTTCAGCTTTTTTAAAAGGGCATTTTGGCCATTTCCACTCCATATGGTCTTATATATATATCCTAGTAGAGAATAGCCATTCATTTTTCTCCTTTCCTCTTCCAAGAAACATCTAAAAATTAGGGTTTATTCCAAAACTCAAAAATTCAATCTTCTTCCAAGAAATTCAAGGATCTTCCATTGATTTCTTCAAGTTGTTCGAGAATTAAGTTCCCCAAGTACAGGGAATCAAGAGTCTTGGCCTAAAAGTGTGAGAAAGAAGTTCCAAACAAGTTTCTACATTTCCAAAATTATAATCCAAGGTATGTGGGGCTTGAACAAAAACACTCATTTCGTTCTTGTGCCTAAAGATTTACTTTCTATTATTGATTTACATGATTTTGCAAGTGGGTTTACACCCAAATTTCTTTATTTATGATTTATGAGATTTGAGTTGAATAAGTTTGATATTTATAATTATTTCACCATCATGTTTCTTAAATTGAGAATTTATTCCATGAGTTGTACATTTTCATTGTGTATTGATGATTTCTTAGCAATTTAAGACAAGTGTCATGAGTTATGCCTTTCCATGAGAAATTTGACTATTGAATATATATCGATATTTGAGATTGAAAGTCAAGAATTATTATTATGATGTTTTCTTGAAGCTTTTGATATTTGAAATAATTTGATAAGCAAATGTACTTGATGTTGAGAAAGATTGTTTTACTTTAGAGTCGAGTTAGGAATCCACAGTTGTTCATGATTTACAGATAAGATATATTCATGTTTTGGTCTCTATGATATACCTATGAGTTGATATTGATTAAGGTAGATTTCATAATGCATTCTGAGCTGAGTCTGGGAGGAGTATTTAGCACCGAGTAGGAAATGTGGTATTTCCTCAAAATTACATGCCACCGTAGGATTGATGTTGTTAATTGTGGGCCAGAGGACGAGTATGGGATTGTGATAATGATATTGAGGTTGTACTCCCTGGCAAGAGTACGACACCCCCGCCAATGTAGGGTTCTCTCCTCAGGAGGGCAAAATGTTGGACTCCATGTGACTCACATGGTGTAGTCATGTCAGTTATAAGAAACTCCCACATCCATAATGATCTAAGTACCATGAGTTACCGAGTCACTCTAAGTTATGATTCAAAGAGTTTACGTTGAGTTAAATGCTTTATGAGATTTATGAAGCATATGTTATTACTGATGACTTCCGAAAATAATGTTTTAGATAATTCAAGCGAAGAGAGTTATTATTGTCAGTATGCATGATTTTTTATACATTTATGATATTATTTAAAATGTTGCCTCCACCCCCACATACTTAGTACATTCCTAAGTACTGACTCCCATACTCTTTTGTATTCTATATTTCCTCACGAGATAGGTTCAGGTGCTCAGTTTTAACAGTGACAGTGGTTCGAGGACCCGTGTCTCTGATTTTTTCTTGTTAATAGATGGTTGTTCACTTGCAGTTTAGTATAAGCCAATTAGGGATCTGTCCCAATGGCTCCTCAGTACTATGTAGTAGAGGCTTTGTTAGACTAGTGTACTAACGTGTACAGGGATTTCTGTATTTTATTTGTATAGGGCAGTATTACTTTGTATTTCAGTATGTTCATGACATGGTTATTCGTCTTTATCTTAGCATGATTTGCTCTATAATGAGTTCTGAAAGTGATGACAGGCTTAGAGGGTTAGCTTGAGGCCACGTGTAGCCTTGAGCACCATATGATGTCTCGAGATAGGTTCTTGGGGCATTACAATCTTGCTATCAGAGCCTAAGGTTCAAGGAGTCCTAGGGAGTCTAACAAGCCGCGTTATGTAGAGTCTTGATCATCGATGTGCAGCATGCCACATCTATGAGCAAGAGGCTACGGGACGTATTAGGAAAAGTTATTTATTTCTTTCAAGAGTCTATCGTGCCTATGACTATTTCTCTCTGTTGTTAATTTGTGCTCTCTTATAACAGAAAATACCTCCTCGTAGAGCTTTCAGAAACAATGAATGACCTCAACCCTTTGATCCTTTAGGTGAGATGATGTCTCATGCTAAATTTTAGGCAGCTTTCCAAGCACTAGACTAGGTGGTCACGGCCAACGCCCAAGCCAACACCAAGTTACTGTTCCATCTCCGCAAGGGAATAATTCTCCTGCAGACCAGGTTCATGACTTTATGCGAATGAATCCACTTGAGTTCTATGGGTTGAAAGTAGGTGAGGACCCATAAATGTATTTAGATGAAGTGAGAAAGATCACTCAGATTATGCATGTGACGAGGATGAGAGTGTTGAATTGGCTGCCTATCAAATGAAAGATGTTGCTTATGATTGGGTAGAGATGTTGAGGAAAAGTAGAGGGGAGAATGATGCTCCTATGACTTGGCAATTATTCCAAGATGGCTTCTTAGATAGATTCTTTCCCTTGGAGCTGAGGGAAGCAAAATTAGAAGAATTTATGAACTTGATACAGGGCCCCTTAACAGTTAAGGAGTATTGCCATAAGTTTACCTAGTTATCTAAATATGCTCCCGGTATGATAGCTGATTCTAGAACTAGTATGAGTAAGTTCTTCACTGGTGTATCTGGTTATGTTGTGAAAGTATGTAGATCCGCTATGCTTAATAGGGACATGGACCTTTCAAGACTAATGATTCATCCTCAGCAGATTGAAGAGACAGGGTGAAAGATAGAGAGAGAGGGAATAAGAGAGTTAGATTAGAGCAATAGAGGTATAGTCAGACTAGATTTTCTAGACGGATCCGTCCTTAGTTCCAGAGCCGTTCTCTTGTGCCAGTGTTTTCATCAGCCAGTACTCATGCATTCAGAATTTGGGCAGAGTAGGGTAATAGGCCTACTATGTCCAGGTCCCTAGATAGTGTAAGTAACAGACCTCGTCCTCCCCCATGTCTGAAGTACGATAAAGACCATCTCGGTGAGTGCTTAGTCGATCAAAGGGGTTGTTTTGGTTATAGTAAGTTGGGACATAAGTTCAAAGATTGCCCATATGCTAGATAGGGGAGTTGCGATATTTGTCCTCAGAGTAAGACTATTAGTGCTCCATCTCCTGTAGTTCATCCTACTCCTATTCAGGGTACCTCATCTAGTACTGTAGGTGGTTAGCTGCAAAATCATTTTTATGCTATACCACCCCACCAGGAGTAGGAGGATTCACCAGATGTTACTGGTATGCTTCATGTATTTCATTTCGATGTGTATGTGTATATGTTGATGGACCCTGGGTCAAGTCTTTTTTATGTGACTCCATTGCTGGCTGTGAATTTTTAAATCAGTGCTTAAAAGATTTCTGAGCCTTTTCTAGTCTCTACACTAGTGGGTGAATCTGCTGTTGCTAAGCAAGTATATAAAAAGTGTCCTATCACTGTTCTTAATAGAGTCATGTTTGCAGATTTGATTGAGCTAGACATGGTTGATTTTGATATTATTCTGGGTATGGATTGGCTTTACTCTTGTTATGCATCTATAGACTGTCGTACCCAGGTAGTCAAGTTCAGTTTCCCAATGAGCCAGTCTTTGAGTGGTCCGAAAATTCTGTATCTCCTAAAAGTCATTTCATATCCTATCTTAAAGCTAGGAAATTGATATCCAAGGGTTGTATCTATCATTTAGTCCAAGTTAAGGACACTAAGTCTGAAACTCTAACTATTCAGTCTCTTAGTATTGTCAATGAGTTTCCTGATGTTTTCCCAAAAGATCTCCCAGGGGTACCTCCTGATAGATAGATACAATTCAAAGTGATCTTCTCGCTGATACATAGCCTATTTCTATTCCTTCATATCGTATATCCCCTGTAGAACTTAATGAGTTGAAAAAGAAACTCAAAGATCTTCTTGATAAGGGTTTTATAAGGCCCAATGTGTCTCCCTGGACTACACCCATTCTATTCGTATGAAAGAAAGATGGTTCATTGCGCATGTCCATTGACTATCGTCAGCTTAACAAGGTCACAGTCAAGAAAAGTACCCTCTTCCTAGAATTGATGACCTATTTGATCAGCTGCAAGGTGCCAGCTACTTCTCAAAAATAGATTTGAGATCCAATTATCACCAAATTAAAGTCAGAGAGTATGATATTCCAAAGACGACTTTCCGCACTCATTATGATCATTTTGAATTCTTGGTCATGTCTTCGGGCTAACGAATGTCCCGATAGCTTTTATGGACCTCATGAATCAGGTGTTTAGACCGTACCTAGATATGTTCATTATTGTGTTTATAGATGATATCCTTGTATATTCCCAGAGTGAAAATAACCATGCAGATTATCTCCGAATTATCTTGCAAACCCTTAGAGATCAGCAGTTGTTTGCCAAATTTAGAAAGCGTGAATTCTGGCTAATGTCAGTTGCTTTTTTGGGTCATATTATTTCTTCTGATGGTATTTGAGTTGATCCTCAAAAGGTAGAAGCTGTGAAAAATTAGCCTAGACTTATTTTCCTGTCTGATGTTAGGAGTTTCTTGGGCCTAGCTGGCTACTACCATCATTTTGTCGAAGGTTTCTCTTCTATTGCTGTTCTTTGACCCGGTTGATGCAAAAAAATGGTTAAATTCTAGTGGTTAGATTCTTGCGAGGAAAGTTTTCAGGAGTTGAAAACTCGACTAACTTCAGCCCCTGTGATGACCCTGCCTAATGGTATAGATGATTTTGTGGTATATTATGATGCTTTCAGAATTGGTTTGGGTTGCGTGTTGATGCAAAGGGTAAGGTTATAGCCTATGCCTCCGGACAGTTGAAACCTCATGAAAAAAATTATCCAACCTATGACCTCGAGTTAGCTGTAGTGGTTTTTGCTTTGAAAATCTGGAGACACTATTTGTACGGTGTTCATGTTGATTTTGTATGGATCACAAGAGTTTACAGTATATGTTCACTCAGACAGAGTTGAATCTTCGACAGAGGCGATGGTTAGAATTACTGAAGAACTATGATATGAGTGTGTTGTATCACCTGGGAAAGGCGAATATAGTGGAAGATGCCTTTAGCAGATCATCCATGGGTAGTGTAGCACATGTAGAGGAAGATAAGAAGGAGTTAGCTCGTAAAGTGCACCATTTAGCTAGGTTGGGTGTTAGATTGCTCGACTCAGCTGAGGGTAATGTTTGGATTCAGAGTAGTTTCAAATCTTCCCTAGTTTCAAAAGTGAAGGAGAAACAGGATATGGATTCTCATTTGACTGAACTGAAAGCGTTCGTCAAAGACCAAAAGGTGGAGGTTTTCTCCTAAGGGGGAGATAGTGTATTGAGATTTTAGAATAGATTGTGTGTGCCTGATTTAATGATCTGAGATAGAGAATTATGGCTGAGGCACATGGCGCGCAATATTCTATTCATCCCGGTACAACCAAGATGTACCGCGATTTGCGGGAAATTTATTGATGGAATGGTATGAAAAAAGATATAGCAAAGTTCGTAGAAAAGTGTGCAACTTTCCAGCAGGTAAAGATAGAGCACCAGAGACCCGGTGGCGTAATGTAAGAATTTAGCATTCCATCTTGAAAGTGGGAAGTGGTGAATAGGGATTTTGTGACCGGTTTATATCTCTCTCATCGTCATCATGATTCTATTTTAGTAGTTGTAGACAGGTTGATTAAGTCAGCACATTTTCTGCCAGTACATACATCTTTCACCGCGGAGGACTATGCTAAGCTGTATATTCGCGAGTTAGTCAGGTTGTATGGAGTTCCATTGTTTATCATCTCCGATAGAGGTACTCAGTTTACTTCTCAGTTTTAGAGAGCCTTTCAAAAGGGTCTTGGAACCCAAGTTTATCTTAGCTACACTTTTTATCCGCAGGTAGATGGTTAGGATGAGAGGACTATCTAGACTTTGAAGGATATGTTGAGGACATATGTTCTTGATTTCAAAGGAAGTTGGGATGAACATTTGCCGTTGATCGAATTTGGTTACAACAATAGTTTTCATGCTAGTATTGGAATGTTTCCATTTGAAGCTTTGTATGGGAGAAGATATAGATCTCCCATAGGTTGGTTCAAAGTGGGTGAAGCTACTATGATTGGACCTGATGTTGTGTTCGAGGCTATGGAGAAAGTTAAGTTGATTCAGGAGAGGTTGAAGACAGCCCAGAGTCGTTAGAAGTCATATGCAGATGTGAGAAGAAGAGCTTTTGAGTTTGAAGTTGGTGATATTGTGTACTTGAAAAATTCACCCATGTAAGGGGTGAAAAGATTTGGAAAGAAAGGGAAGCTGAGTCCCAGATATGTTGGCCCTTATAGAGTTTTGAATCATGTTGGGAAAGTAGCTTATGAGGTTGAGTTGCCTACAGAATTGTCAACTGTCCATCCTGTGTTTCATGTTTCTATGCTCAAGAAGTATATTGGAGACTGTTGTTGTTGATCTGTCAAAAAATTGTGATGTTTAGAATAGCCTTTTGTATGATAAAATCCCGATTGAAATCCTTGATTATCAAGTCCGTAGACTAAGGAACAAAAAAGTTCTGTGGAGAAATCAATCAGTAGAGGGTGCCACTTGGGAAGCTGAAGCAGATATGCGAGTTATTACCCTCATTTTTTCTCCGCGAGTCCAAATCAAGCTGAAGGTACTATTCCCCTAATTTAGTTTCCTCCTAATCTAATGTATTTAGCTATATGGTTATTCTCTCTATGATTCGTGCATTTGGTGAAGTACTCAAAAGTTGAGAGTATAGTGAGCCCTTTAATGTGAGTTGTTCCAGCTGGGCGTCCTTATTTCCCCTTGTTCTTGGCCTACTTGGCAACATTCGATGATAAATTTGTCCAAAGGGGAGATATTATAATACCCTATTGTTTCTTAAGCCTAAATCCATATTTTGAGTGGATGTGTATGACTTACAAAGTGATTGAAGTTTAAACCATGTTGTATTTCTCTAATTTCTACTTTTTTTTCATGTAGAGCATTGAATAATCTTTCCATCGATACCAATTTCATTAAAATCCGACATCGGATGAAGGAGAATGGCCGTTTTACAAAATGGTATCGGATCGCCCAGATTTGACGGTCGACCTGGCGGACCGTCAGGTCCCTGGTGGACCTTCAAGTGCCCCATTAAGCCAAGGCAGTGACTCCTTTTTCAGGCTATCATACGACGACCAAGTTGGTGGACCATCAACTTGATGGACCGTCAAAGGGTCAATCAAGTCAAGACAGAATGTCTCATTTTTGGCCCTCGAGTAACGAAAGACTTGGTGGTCCATCAGTTTCCTGATGGACCATCACTTCGACCATCACGTCGAGGCAGAACGTTCCAGTTTTGGCACTCGAATGACGGACGATCTGGTGGACTGTTAGGAGACTTGATGGACCGTCAGATCGACTGTCACAGTCCCCGATCAGTGAATTTCAACTTTTTAAAAGGGCATTTTGGTCATTTCTTTCCCATATGGTCTTATATATATATTCTAGTAAAGAATAGCCATTCATTTTTCTCCTTTCCTCTTCCAAGAAACATTTAAAAATTAGTGTTTCTTCCAAAACCCAAAAATTCAATCTTCTTCCAAGAAATTCAAGGATCTTCCATTGATTTCTCCAAGTTGTTCGAGAATTAAGTTCCCCAAGTCAAGGGCATCAAGAATCTTGGTCTAAAAGTGTGAGAAAGAAGTTCCAAACAAGTTTCTACATTTCCAAAATTATAATCCAAGGTATGTGGGGCTTGAACAAGAACAGTTCTTTCGTTCTTGTGCCTAAAGATTTACTTTCTATTATTGATTTACATGATTTCTCAAGTGGGTTTACACCCAAATTTCTTCATTTATGATTTATGAGATTTGAGTTGAATAAGTTTGATATTTATGATTATTTCACCATCATGTTTCTTAAATTGAGAATTTATTCCATTAG